>NW_024870568.1:74632-93471 GCF_013358625.1 Macadamia integrifolia
AAAAAAAAAAAAAGGGAGAAAGAGAATGTACAAGCATCATAAGGCCATAAGCCCAATCAATAAATTACACAAAAAACCAGCAAGCCAAGAGAAGAAGGACCACTACCCCAATAGCCAAAAGGATCCCAACAGGCAACATAGATGATTGTTCCACAAAATATTCAACCCCCTCCCCCTTCAAAATGGATATATATATATATATATATACATATATATACACGATCTTGTACCTATTCATGGGCTGCTTAGATGGTCAGGACGAATTGGAGAATGTGTGGATAGGCGCACGGTCTCAGGTTCAATTCCCCATATCTTGTTTTGCTTTAGAAGATTCTGAAATTTCTCTCTTGTTTGGTAGATGGTGGAGCAAAAGGCAATCTTACCAATGGCCTTCACTAGATCACTATCGAACTCTACTTGAACAATCATATATATTATTTTCGATTGTAGCCTCCTTGGCACTATGGATGCTTTTTATAGTACCTTAGATCATGATTGCTATATTGCAAGTCAAGTTCATCCAATGACTTCCCCTTTATTCTCCTTCAGTCCAAAACTCACCGTGAGTGTTCTATCCTTGACTGTGTTATTTTTTTAGTTAATTTTTTATTCTATTGTTGTGTTTTTGTATGTTTCTTGTATTATTTATTTATTTAATTTTTTTTTTTAAATCAATATACTATAAAAGTTGGGGAGGAGAACAGTAACAGCCAAGAGACTTAATAACTCGAGACCTCCTGATGAGTGTGAATTTAACGTATCACAACCTCGTCTTATTCTCTCGAGTTTCGTTTATCTTTTGGTTTGATGTGTTCATCGACCTAAATTCTCTGTAAATCCAGTTTGGATGTCCAACAAGAATTTCTTTTGATATTTTTTTTTTCTGTAATTTATTGAATTTATTTCCAACCCCACTGCCCAAAAAAAAAATTCAATTTCTTTATATATATATATATATATATTTATATAGCATACTATTTTAGTTGGTGGCCCATCGATCTAAAATTCATCTTATTTCTTTCTCTTTGGTTTGTGGTATATGGGATGGTTATTAAAGGCGTGTTAAGGTATTATTGGTTAATGGTCATCTAGCTCACCAATTGACCAATGGGTTTCTCAAGGGAAGAAGTTTCCAAAGTTTACTGATTGTTCCAAAATTGAATACACCCAAAGATAGAAATTTAAGGCTGTAAGCCATACCACCCACAGCTACATTTCTCAATTTCTATAAGCATTGTTTCTTTCTTTCCTATTTTCTTTCTGTTGATGATAGAATTACATTAATTGACACAGTATGATTTCAAATCATAACCCAAGATAGAAAATTCATATAACTTTCCTAGATACAATTTGAAGGGTTACTCATGTATGATTAGCACAACAGGAAGGTGGTGGCCGGCAGATTGGCTCATTGACTTACAATTAGGTGCCATGTATAACTATAACCTTGCTTTTAATTCAAATCTAGATCTGTCTATTCAATGGTTAAAGTCACAAAATCATCCTATCATGTGGCTTAAAATTGTAGACCATTATGTCAAAAGGACTTGAAAACAAAATTATCTCTTTATTTTGTTTTAGTATACTAATTTTTTTTAATTATAATTATACTAATTTTAAATAAATAAATAAATAAAAGAAAGGAAAGAAAAAAGGCAGTAGCACAATAGTTGTAGTAGTCAGCTTAGAACAATTGTTAGTAAAACGAGCTACCAGTAATTCAATTCAACTCAATCTTATCCCATCTAAATGTAATCAGCTATATAGATTCTTTTTCTATCGTTTTTATTCAAAAGCATACTTGTTACTAGTCACATGTCATGCCTCTCTTGGACATGTTGTGTGGCAACAGGTGCAAGTGACAGCAACTATGGTGGCACAACTGCAAATGGCATGCAGTTGTGGGGGTGCAGGTGCACATGGCAGCCAACTGTGCCATGTAGGTGTTTTTCACATGCCATGCCTCTTTTGGGCATGCTGTGTAGCAACATGCGCATGTACCAGTAGCTGTGCGCCCAACAGCACACTGTGGCAGGCCACAATGTACTGCAATGAGCTTGATCATCGGGATAGACACAACATTTACTTGTTTTCAGATGCCATGCCTCTCTTGGGCATGCTGTGCGGCTACGGGCGCATGTGGCAACAACTGTGGGGACACAACAGAACACCGTGGCAGGTCATAGTGCACAACAAGGGCCCAATCATCGAATTCCCTTTTTGTTTTTTTGGATTCTATAATTTTTTATTTATATCACATTTTTGTCTCCAACCTGACAACGAATTGGTCCTCCTCATGCGTGGTATAACCATCATGATTATAAACAATAAATCCTTTATTTACCACTCTAACTCTTATATTAATTTTTTAATTTACCTTTCATAATTAATGCATTTTTTCTATTTTTCATGAAAAAAAAAAACCTCCCAATCATCAATTTTTATCACCGCACATTCAATCATAATATGCATGGTAACGTAACTGCTTTCAATAAACAGGGTCACCACTGCTTTACATGATGACGCCCATGCCCCACTGTATTTTGTAGTGCATATGAAAATTATTATTTCTCCATTAAAAATGTATATCATATGACAACTCACTTGATACTCAAAATTTGGTAGATACTCAAAAATAAATAAATAAATAAATAATAAAATAAAATAAAACGAAATTTTGATGGATTTTAATTTTAAAATATTATGTTACCCTGATATGTTAAGTTTATGACTAATTTTGTTCTTAATAACTTCTCCAAGTATATATGTTTTAAAGGAGAGAAGTAACTAAGTTTCCATTCCCCCACCCCAAGAAAAAAGGAAAACAAGGTTGCCTTGTTATCTCTTCCTAATGAATATAATCATACAAAATGATATTTAAGAAAGGAAATTTAAGTCCCCAAGCTAGAATGTGGATATCATACCCTGCCTTCCATAACTTCCAAAATATGGTAATTACAATAAGCAACTAAGCTGGGTCCAGATCATCTTCAACCTAGGGGAATCATAGGATTCAACTCCTCCCTGGCATAACATGGTGTCTACCACGCATCCAATGGCCAGAAATGCTTTGGCGCGGAGCCCAAGGTGGTCACACGCAGACCAAGGCTTTTCTAGGTGTTGGATGGACGCTAGACACCAAATTGCGCCATAGAGGATCCAAATCCGGGATCATATACTCTCAAGTGTGCCAATGTGTCTAGTGTACATCCGATAGTCAAAAGTGTGTGGCCAAGTGATGTCAGGCATCCGATACATGTTGGGCACACTGAGGCATTGGAGAGGATTCGGATAAGAGGAATCTCTTATGATAATCATCCATGCCTGAAACGAATCTTGATGCCTAGAAGTTGGATAGGATGGCCCCTACCTAAGGATTATATTACCCCCAATTTCTATGAAATACAATATTCGCTTTGAAATCACCGTTCATGTTTTTTTCTTTTTCTTATCAATGGATACATCTCTTTACTTGTATGACTTAGATGTCTCGTATTTCTCGATAAAGTGATTCGATTGATGGGATTTGATATGATATTTATGAGATTGATGATATTGATGGGATTGATATTCAAATATTTCTTCTTAGAACAGATCAGGTAGCTAGGAGGATGTAGACATGTACCCTAACACATGAATGCTTCAGTGGACGTCCGAGTGGTTGGAGAGGATCCAGATGCGAGCTGCATCCAGATCCTTTCCAACTAAGATACCACAAAAAAAAAAACTCTAGATAGCAGTAGAGTCCCCCCCCCACACGCTAAAACAGTAGCTTATAAAGCCTAATCAATGTTTTCATATTCTCTTGATTAGCCTTCCATATTTGCTTACCATCTCCTCCTATTTAAGAACCCAGAGAACCAAGTGCTAAACCATTCAGTTAAGATTTTGGTTAGGAATGGGAAATCTTCATTTTGATGTTGTGCTCAAGATTGTGCTCTTTCTCCTAGTGATCATGCTTGCAACCATGTCATCCGCCATGGCGGCTAGAGTGGCTAGTGGAGGTGGTGGTAGTGGTGGCAACGACCATGTCAATGACTGCTGCGCTTTCGTCCGACATTGCTGTCCTCTATAAGCTTGGCTAGTCCTATCTTCCTCTTCCTCGTCGTGTGTCTCCATGTAATATATCCCTGTGGAGTCTGAAATGGTGTCCCTTGTGCGTTTGCATGTTTTCTTTGCTTCCTTATTGCATTTTCTATTATGGTTTGTCTCCTTTAGTGTCTTCTTGGAATAAAGAGGAGAGGAAGAAACTTATTACCAGTACGGTCATGGATTTATTTGTGGCTCATAATTTTTTTTTTTCTTTTAATATAACAAATTTATGGGAGACTCTATGAATCAACAAGGGGAAAAAAGAAAATACCTGTTTCTTTCTTATGCCAACAAAATCAGATCCGGATCCTTTCCAACCACTGGGATGTCTAGTGAGACATCCGACGGCTAGTAAGACCCGGATGCATACCCCCAGACATTGATCAAAAAATTAATGTAAGGAAAAATTGTTGACCCCTCCAAAAAAGAAAGAAAAAAAAAAAAAAAAAAAATTGGTGATGCATTCACTTGGAGTCTATAAGGGTCTTATATCATCTATATATGCACGGAATTTGCTAAAGATACCTTGCATCACTATCTTTTCATATTTTCCACTAATGAAAATAGAATAAAATCTCATTATCAATCTTTGATGCATACCATACACCATCTATCAATCTATATGCTTTTGAGTCCACAAGCATAAGGAAGCCATGGCTCTTCCTATTTCTCCAACTTCACTCTTCACGCTTCAGTCCCTTGGGGTAGGGAGGTGAAGGACCTTGACGACACCCCCAAAGACTGTCGTCTCTTGTGCTTTTGATTTTTCTCTTTCATTTTGATGGAGCATATTTTATTGTTGTATGTCTTTGTAAAACTTACACAAAATGATTTATTTCCTTCTTAAATAAGTCTCTAATCTATATAATGGCCTAATTCCACTCCATAATTGGAAGAGCCTTCTAACCAAACTGTGATGGCAACAAAACGAGGGGTACTACTTTATGGATAGAGCTGATCTGTTTAATTTGTGCAAGCAATTGGGCTCAATAAGGTTAATTGGAGAAAATACTATTTCAGGCTATGATTCTTTGTCAACTTCTTATTATAAGATAATATTTCTGAATCCCAAAGGGGTAGCTGAGTTGGCAATGGTCCTTCTCCTTAGGGAGTGTGGTTCTGAGTTCAACTCCTCTAATCTCCTTGAGACCACTTAGCTTTCAGTGAAAGTTGAATAGCTCTCATTCAACCCCGGTATGACCCGATCTTTGCGATTGTGGAGTCAATATGGGCCCGCGGGACTAGTTAGGCCAAAGGCCCAGATACCCTTCGTTTGAAAGAAAGAAAATAATAATAATAATAATATTTCTGAAATGTTCCCATAGACATACCCCACACAGATTCTGGAATTCATTGGCTCTCTGAAATTCTGACTCCCCTTAGAAGCCTTGAGAAATAATTCTGAAAATTTCTTTTGCATGAATATAATCAAATTTGGAGTTTCATCGACTATAAGAGCTTCATATTTGGATCTTAGGTCTGTTTATCATCAGCCATTAAAAATCTATAAACGGAGCCTGAAGAAATAACACCGCCAGCCCAATATTTCTCCTCATAAGCATTGCATTTCACCGCCACAGCTTCTGATATCTTCATGACTAAAAGGAATCTACTAATATTCCAAGGGTCAGGAAAAAAAAAAAGCACTGAAATTTATGTGTCGTTATTTATCATTACAATTTTTTATTTTTTATTTTTTTTGGGGAGAAGAAAAGCAACTTTTAATTGAAGAAAGACACAGGTAACATACATCCGTCCCAATGTGATATATATATATATATATATATCCTTTCCTTCCTATGCAATGCTCGATGTGCCCATTGAGTTAACAAAAGAACTATGTCCCGAGATGGTTTAAAACAGAAGACTAAGTGCTGCCAGTATTTATCATTACTTTTGCTCATCATTCGTGACCTATTATTATTATTTTCTTGCAACCAAATATACCCTAACCGCTAGTTGCAAAAAGTGAGAATTGGAGTTCATTAATGCTAGCAATTAGTAAAAGAATAAAACCCACTGATGACAAGAAAGAAATTACAAACATATTGATGCTATTTTGAAAGTTATACATGGCCAGATGAACGTCAACAATGCTGTGTCTTCACTGTTCAGAATATTGAAGAACGTGAGTGGTAGATAGCCGAGCCTACTCATAGCCAGCTTTATTTCCTGGTGATTTCTTTCCCTGGGGGGTCTGGATTGGGCTTTGGTGAATATAAGGGGCATCCGAGTGAATGCAATCTTGATGGACAAACAATGTATGTTCTTAATCAGCCAATGATTATTATACAACAGGTGCAAACAAAATTTGTTGTCTGCAATACATCATGGGGAGCTATCAGCTCATAAGGATAGGAATTTACAAAGGAATTCAATTTTTTTTCCCTATTCTATATAATTTTATTTATTTATTTTCAAAAATGTAGAATTTTCAGGTTTTCTCCTACAACAATACTAGTTTAGAGCACGTGCAATGCAATATGATATGCCTGATTGGGTTAGGAAAACTATGAAGGATTGAAGAGGCATTTTTTGGAATGAAACATAAACAGAAGGATAAGCTAGTAGCGTAATAATGTTAAAACACACCTGATAATAGGAGGTAACTGGCAGTAGCCTACTACTACTATAACCATGGTTGTGACAATTTGATTGCTGAGTTTGAAGCCATCAGTCCTTGATTGCCATGTATGGCAGATTTGAGCACATTGTATTGCTCCACTATTGCAGAATACAAAGCCTGTGAAAAGGTGACCTTAGCCTGCAAACAAACAATGGCCTGCTCACTCAGAACCAATACAACATTTTCATTTGCATGAGCTGTGTTGGAACTGCACTGTTCAATAGAACAGGACTTATCATAGTTATTCTTCACTTCGAACCATAAATAACTAAATTTTTTCACTCAAAATTCTAAGGAATATTTAAAATTTTTACCTCGTAGGACAGATGTACACAAAAAGATAAGTTAAATCTAAATTTACATCCATTACTATGGCCTCAACAGGAACTGCTTCCCACCATCAAAGTTAAATGAATGAGATTCTACCTCTAGCAGGCTTAAGAATGGGTAACATATTTTCTACATTATGCGTAGAGAAGAGCAGATAAGCAACTTAAAAATGAACAGATCGTTGAGAAGAAAATATTAAGAATAGAATTAGATCCCGAGAACTGTAGAAAATTTTGGTTCTAATCACAGCAATATTCACAAATTGAACAGTCATTGAAAGTGAATCATGAGAGAAATTTCTGAAAAAAGTACTACACTACTTAAAATCCAATTCAAATATAACAGTTTAAAAGTTTTGCAGGGTACGATCTGAAACTTAGTGCCTAGTCATCAGAGGAATAAAATAGGTTTGGAGCAACGGTTACCAAATATGGTAAATTTCCATCTCAAAAGACCGATCTTATAAGAGGAAGTGATCATAGGTATAAGAGGAAAGGGATTTTTCCACTCAAAATTTATGAGGGACTAATATGATTGACTAACAAATATCCCTTGCAGGCCAAAAGAATTATTCTCCCTGTTTTGACTATAGTAAGCTACATTGATGCAATCCTGGGTTCCGAAAACCTTAATATTGGATCATTATGGCGCCACAAAATTGAATAATTCCAAATTCAAAGCAATAGTAATCCTGCAATTTCTGAAGAAATTATGCACCTTGTATGTGTGTTAGAATAAGAACAAGTGTCATAGGGGCACATTGGGGCTCTCCCCCTTCCACCAACCTTAGTTAGAGTGGGTCGGCTGGATGAGGGGGTTATACTAGTAATTACTTTATGATTTCTGTTTCGTACTCCTATCTCCATCATGATTCTATATTATAAATAGAGGACTTGTGTGATCACTTAAAGACACACAAGCATTCTCACATTTTTACTGTTAACATCGTATGAGACCCTAATTTCTTATCTAGGTTTTCAGTTTCCAATCCCGTTCTTCCTCAAGAATCACAGACCTTCATCACCTTTGTTAGGGGGAGTTTGGTATTACTAGTGAAGAAGAGATGACTCTGAATCTGCTTGCTCCATCAGTATACCCACCATCTTCACCTCAGGATCCTCATACTCCACAAGACAGTGAGGGAACAAAACCTATTTTTCCAACTTAGGGGGCGATTCCTATTGTTCCAAGTCAGGGGGAGATGACTCCAATTCAGAGAACCATTGGTGAATTTCAGAGACAAATTGATGACTCCACTCTTCAAGTTTATCATAGGGACATACCAAAAATAAGCAACTTCAGACCATCACCACTACTACAACACCTTTACACATCCCTTCGCCAACCCTGGATGCAGAACCGACTAAGCATCATACTTCAGGTACAATTTCTCCTTCTGACCAACCTATTGCCCTCAGAAAAGGCACTAGGACCTGTATTTAACACCCTATATCTCCGTTTATTTCATATGGTTCCCTTTCCCCCCCTCCTATCGTGGTTTTGTGTTTTCTCTTTCACCTACTTGTGTCCCGAAGAATGGGCAGAAAGCTCTTGTAGAAAAAAATGGAAGGCCGCAATGGAGGAAGAAATGAGTGCCTTAAAAAGAAATGCTACATGGAACTTGTGACTCTTCCACTTTAGAAGAGACCTATTGGCTGTAAATGTGTGTTTGTGGTAAAACAGAAGATCGACGGTTCTGTTGACAGATACAAGTCAAGGCATATAGCTAAAGGATCCACTGACTTATGGAATTGACTACCAAGAGATGTTTGCACCAGTTGCCAAGCTGTCCTCTGTGCGAGAATTACTCTCATAAGCAGTGAACCTAGGATGGGAACTCCAACAACTTGATGTAAAGAATAATTTCCTCCATGGAGAGCTTGATGAGGAAGTTTATATGGAAATTCCACCAGGTTTATCTAGCACAAGAAATCAAGGCAATGTCTGTAAGTTGAAGAGTTCTCTCTATGGTTTGAAGCAGTCACCTAGAGTGTGGTTTGAAAGATTTCACAAGGCTATGACATCTGTAAGTTATAAGCAAAGTATTGCAGACCACACATTGTTCATAAAGAGGTCTGGGTAAAAAGTTATTATGCTCATTGTCTATGTGGATGACATTGTGGTAACATGAAATGATAGTACTAAGATTGACCATCTTAAGGGTTTTTTGGGCAGAGTTTTGAGATAAAGGATCTTGGAAAGTTAAGGTACTTTCTTGGGATTGAAGTTGCTAGGTCTTCTAAAGGCATCATTATCTCTAAAAAGAAGTACATCCTTAATTTGTTGTCCGAGATAGGCATGTTGGGTTGTCATCCTTCTGATATTCCTATGGAAGCTAGTACCCGGCTCAAGAAAAAGAGGGTGAACCAGTTGACAACTGCTGAAAACATGGCTGCTGCTCCAATTATTATGGGGTTTCTTTGATCTTGAGGTCTACTATCTTCTTCTTCATGGCTGCTGCTCCAATTTCAGGAGATATTTGTGCTGTACTGAAAACTACGGCTACTTACTACTCTACTTGCTAACGGATTCAAGTTTTTGGGGATTGTTTCCCCTGGTCTAAAGGGAAACTCAATCCTTGTTTTACCTCCTATTGGTGGCTTGATCAAGTACTGCAGGAAGGCTCTTTCATACCTGCGGCTACTCTGTTTTTAGGGATTTTTTCAGCACCAAAGTTGGAACCATATCTTCTGTTCTGATTCTCTAATCAGGCTCAGGCTTTGGGGTTTTAATCCCCTCAGGTGCTTCCTTCAAGCTAATATAGGCCTCTTTCCTGAACTTTTTTTTTTTAAAACCTAAAATTTCCCTAATTTTTGCCGCTGCAAGTTCCCTGTTTTGCTGTTTTTCTGCTGCCAACAAATGTATCTTCTGTAGCTAAGTGTCTATTGCCCTCTTTTGAGTGTCCTACTTATTGCTATCTCATTCTCACTTAGTTGGTTGAGTTACTGCACTTGGTGCACTAATGGCTGAACCAAAACACCCCAATGATCCTGTTCAAGTCCAGGTGCTCTCAGGGGTTTCTAACTATCATCAGTGGGCCCAGGCTGCACAGGCAGGCCTATATTCATGCAAAGGGTAAACTTCAATACATTACTGATAACCCTCCCAAAATGAATCCTAAGGATCCTACTACTAAAATTGCTTATGATGATTGGATGCGTCAGAACTTTGATATGGTTGTGGAACAGTGTTGAACCTTCTATTGCTTCCAATATCATGTTTCACACTCTTGCCAAGGGGGTTTGGGAGGATTTACAGGAGTTTCTCATAGGAGAAATAATTCTCGTACTTATGCAAAAAAAATTTCAACTTCAAGCAAGGTGGCAAAACTCTTAAATGAGTATTTTAGTGAGTATAAATACATACTTGAAGAACTCCAAATACATCAGCCTCTTACCACTAATCTGGATTGATTAAAGCAAACAATTTGCTGAGTTCCATGTCGCAAAATTCTCGGCTGGACTTCATCCTAATTATCAGCCTATTAAAGGTCAACTTCTTACTGGCGAGAATGTGCCCTCTCTCAATGAGGTCTTCTCCTGTCTTCATCGTTTGGTAACTCTCTCTAAGGTTGACGCGTCTAATAAAGATAACTCTGCCATTGTTGCTAGCCGTGGTTCTGGAAAAGGCTGTGCTCGTGGTATAGGGGGACAGCTAGTTAACAAGTCCTCTCGTCAGTGCAACTATTTTGGTAAGCCAAATCATACTGTGGAAATATGTTGGGCAAAACATGGCCGGCCGGAGTGGGCTAATGAGTTGGCCAATATTGTTACTATTGATTCTGAGCATGGTACTTCTGGAGACACCACACTTGCATCTACACTAGGCGCTTCTTCCACTGGTGCTATGTCTCGTGATGATTTTAATCAACTACTCAAGCATCTCCAACAGCTTGAGTCTACATCAACGTCCACTTCCACTGCTACTTTAACCCACATAGGTAACTCTGCCCTTCTTACCTCTACTTCCATGCCTTGGATTATTGATTCCAGTGCTTCCTGCCATATGACGGGTAAGTCCGACTTGTTTTCCTCCATTTCTAAAGTTTCTAATTCTTCACCTGTTATTCTTACTGATGGTTCCTCTACTCAAGTGACAGGTCATGGTATGGTCTCTCCTACCTCATCTATGAATCTGTCTTTTGTTCTCTATATTCCTAAGTTGTCCTTAAGTCTTCTATCTGTCAGTAAACTTACTAAGTCTCTCAATTGTTCTCTTCTTATTGTATTATTCAGGACCTTCAGACCAGGAAGATGATTGGTGGAGGGCTTGAATGGGCTGGTTTGTATTATTTGGAACTGGTCCGACTACTGTTGCTGCTACAACTACTAGTGGTTCTCCTCTTCATTGGCACTTCCATCTTAAGCATCCCTCCTTGTCTAAGCTTCAGTTGACGGTCCCCAGTTGTCGCTCTCTTTCTCACATTGAGTGTGAGGCTTGTAAAGTTGGGAAGCATCATCGGTCCTCGTTTCCTGGCCGTAGCATGACTCATAGTTCGGCTTAATTTTCATTAGTTCACTCAGATATCTGAGGACCCTATCGGGCTAGTAATAAATTAGGTTTTTCTTACTTTGTTAGTTTTTTTGATGACCATTCTCGCTTGACTTAGGTCTACTTGTTAAAAGAACAATCACAATTTCTCTGTGTTAAAAAACTTTTATCATGAAATAAAAACTCAGTTTGATGCTTCAATTAAAATTTTTTGGTTTGACAATACAATTTTATATGCTTAGCGAGAAATCTTTGAATTTTGACTATCTAATGGCATAATCCATCAAACCAATTGCTCATATACTCCTCAACAAAATGGAGTTGCAGAGCGGAAAAATAGAAACTTGTTCGATGTTGCCCTATCCATTATGATTCACATGCATGTTCCTAAGCATTTTTGGTGTGATGCAGTTCTTACTGACTGTTACCTTATTAATGCCCTCATTTGTCTTGGATAATCATACCCCATTTTTTGTTTTATATCCCAATGCATATTTGTTTAGTCTTCCTCCTAACATTTTTTTGTTGTGTGTGTTTTGTTCATATTTTACAACCCCAAGTTAATAAATTATCTCCTCAGGCTGTTAAATGTTTATTTCTTTGTTATTCTCAAACCCAAAAAGGGTATAACTGTTATGTCCCTATTTCTCATCAACAATTTATCAATGCTGATGTTACTTTCTTTGAAAGTCTTCCTTATTATTCTCCTTCTATTCCATCATTAACTTTACATAGAGCTCCTCCTAATGAACCAATTATTCTGGTTCCTATATCTCTTGATGATGAGCCTACTCTTCCCCTACAAGTATCAATGGCGTCGCCGCGTCAAAAGACTGTGCCACCATCCTCCATTACCAATCCTGCTTTGTCCACCAACCAGCCTGTCTGACCAACCCATTGCCCTTCGGAAAGGTACATGTTCTTGTACTAAAAAATCATTGGCGGCCTATTGATGCAGATCTGAAGACCTACATCCGTAGGAAGAAGGCCAACAAGAGTAACTAGCATGTGGCCTTACCTTGTTGATGCTTATTAATTTCATACTTAGTTTTTATTTCATGTTTTATGTCTTAGTTTAGTTCCAATTGAACCATGGTCCATGTTGGTCCAATATCGGTTCAATTTAAGTGGTTAGAAGTTACTTTTACTTTTACTTTTTACTTTTCTAAATGGGGGGATCAATTCACTTTTGTAAGTGATGATGGGTGAAGACTTTTCCACCTTTGGTAGTTGGGGGATGAAGATTTTTCCACCTTTGGTAGTTGGGGGATGAAGACTTTTCCACCTTTGGTAGTTGGGGGATGACTTTTCCATTGTAACTTTAAGAGGTGAGGATTTTTCCACTTTTGGTAGTTGGTAGGTGAAGGCTCTTTCAACTTTAGTAGTTGGAAGGTGAAGACTTTCCTACCCCAACTTTAATAAGTGAAGACTTTCTACTATTGTTAGTTGGAAGTTGGGTATGTAATGTTTTGTTGAGTTGGTCCTATAAATAGGGATCAATTGTAAACATTCAAGGACAACTCAGAATTTAAAACAAAGTTTGCTTATGCAACTCTCTTCTTGTGTTTGATCAAGAATCTCTTGTGTTTGATCAAGAAATCCCTTGTGTTTGATCAAGGTAGGTTGGTGTTTGATCCAGTCGATCCACCTTGCGGTGTGAAGCCCGGGTGTTATATTATTGTTTATTGTTCCATCTTTTTTTCATCTTTCAACAAGTTTTAGCAATATCCTATTCTCCATATCTAGAATTCCCTATTCTCTGAGAAAAGATCCTACCCTGGTACTGTTTGAGCTTCCTCAATTTCAGTATTACATCAATTGGTATCAGAGCATGGCAGAGAATGAGTCACAGTGGCCGCCGCCGCCGCCGCCGCCTCCACCTGATCCAATGGCAAAAGTCATTGAAATGTTTCAACAACTCTCTGCTGATCAAAAAACTATTAGTGAGAGGTTACTGCGACTTGAGAACCAAAGTGTTACTCCAATACAAGGCAGCAATGTACCATTCGAGAGGGAGGACAGGTATCAACTACAATCTGCTGTGCATCGTCAACATAGGAGAAGTGCTGAAAGGGCACAACAAAGAACCCCTACAGCACCACCTACCTTTGAGGAGCATGTAAGATCTTATTTCAATGGTGATCTTGAAGCACCCCGTCGACGTACTGATGATTCACAAAAAGTCAAGCTTGAATTAAAGGAGTTCAACGGAAAGCATGATCCACAGGTATTTTATGATTGGTTGGCTGCTTTAGATGACTATTTTGATTGGTATGAGTTGTCTGAGTCACGTAAGATGAGACTAGCACGTACTAAGCTAGTTGGCTCAGCCCGCGAATGGTGGAGAACTGAAGAAAGGGATCTAGAAGATCGTGGTAGAGCTCCCATTACTTGGGAAGAGATGAAAGAAAATCTTAGTGCCAAATACTTACCACGACACTTTAGATCACAACTGCAGGACAAGCTGAATACTCTTCGTCAAGGGAGTATGTCCGTTGCAGAGTATATGGAGCAGTTTGATTCACTCTATTCACGCACTGGCATCAGGGAGAATGAATTACAGGTACTTTCCCGCTTTCGTTTGGGTTTGAGATCTGATATAAATCGTGCTATTGGCGTAGTAGATGTATCCAATGTCAGGGAATGCTTCGAGAAGGCAGTACATGCAGAGGAGTTACTAGCTCCTACGGGTAGAAGGTTTGGATATCAAGCTAGAGAGATCACAAAAAATTTTTCAGCAAAAAATCCTACTTCTTATCCTCCACGTACCACACCTTCTCCACGTGCTGATCACAAGGGGAAAGCACCTATGCCTAGCACTGCCACAGTGCAATGCTTTCATTGTCAGGAGAGGGGACATTATGCCAAAAATTGTCCTACACGTCACAAAGTAGCAGTGATGGTTGACGCTGACGATACTCCTGATGAAGATAATTCCCATATCTTTCCAATCCCATTGGAAGAAGAAGACGAAAATGTTGATTATTATGATGGGGCTGAAGCAAATGAAGATGACTCCTATGGAATTCATGTGGTTTCTCGCATATTGGTGGCTGAAACCAAAGGCGAGGATTGGCGACGTACATGCATATTTTACAGCCGCATGCGTTCAGCTGATCGCACTGTACAGGTGATAGTTGACAGTGGCAGCTGCGTTAATGTTGTCTCTGAGTTGTTTGTGAAGAAAGCACATTTGAAGGTAGAGAAACACCCGCAGCCTTACAAAGTATCCCTACTGAATGGCAACACTTTGGAGGTCAATCAGCGATGTTTTGTTCCATTACAACTTTCTCGATATGAAGAAAAGGTATGGTGTGATGTTATTCCTATGAAGCTAACTGATGTTCTTTTAGGGAGACCATGGATGTATGATAATGATGTTCTCACTGGCGGAAAGAAGAATCAGTGCATATTTACCTTTAAAGGGCAGCGCACTATACTTGAGCCTATCAATGTACCAGAGGAGATGCGTAAGAGACAGACATTGAGGACTAACCAGAAAGCCACCACCGATACCAACAAGATGCTAGTCCTTCCACAGAAGAAGATCTTAGCTGTTCCACAAAAGCAGTTTGAGCGAACCAGCCATGATACAGGCATGATATTAGCCCTGGTTACTAGAGAGGTCACTCCACCACCAACAGTTCAGCTCACACGGCCTATTAGAGAGCTTCTAACAGACTTTTCTGATTTAGTACCTGACGAGCTACCTAATAAGCTCCCTCCCATGCGCGATATTCAGCATGCTATTGACTTGGTACCTGGTTCTGTGCTTCCCAACCTTCCAGCTTACCGTCTCAGTCCTACAGAACACACTGAGCTCAAAAGGCAAGTTGATGAACTACTAAAGAAGGGGTTTATCATTGAGAGCCTTAGTCCTTGTGCTGTACCAGCATTACTTACTCCAAAAAAGGATGGCTCATGGCGTATGTGTGTCGACAGCAGAGCAATCAACAAAATAACGGTTAAGTATAGGTTTCCCATACCACGACTTGATGATATGCTAGACATGTTGTCCGGGGCAAAGGTCTTTTCAAAATTGGACCTTCGAAGCGGCTACCATCAAATTCGTATTCGGCCAGGAGACGAATGGAAGACCGCCTTCAAAACCAAGGATGGACTGTTCGAGTGGAAGGTCATGCCCTTTGGTCTGACGAATGCACCTAGTACATTCATGCGAGTTATGACACAGGTACTTCGTCCATTTATTGGTCGATTTTTGGTTGTATACTTTGATGATATCTTAGTTTACAGCAAGCATCCAGATGATCACATCGACCATTTGAAGCAAGTCTTGAGGGTGCTCCGTATGGAGAAGCTATACATTAATCTCAAGAAGTGTTCCTTTATGCTGCCCAAGGTTGTATTCCTTGGTTTTATTGTCTCCTCCAAGGGGGTTGAAGCTGATCCTGAGAAGATCAAGAGCATCACCAACTGGCCTACCCCGAAGACAATCACTGAAGTCCGTAGCTTCCACGGTCTAGCCTCATTTTACAGGAGATTCATTCGAAATTTTAGTGCAGTCATGGCACCTATTACCGAATGTATGAAGCAGAGTAAAGGCAAGTTTGAGTGGACAACAGCGGCGACAAAAGCCCTCCATCTTATCAAGAAGAAGATGACGGAGGCCCCGGTATTACGCCTGCCAGATTTTAATCGTGTATTTGAGGTGGCAACTGATGCTTCGCATATTGGGTTGGGAGGTGTGCTGATACAAGAAGGGCACCCTATCGCTTTCTATAGCGAGAAACTCAACGATGCCAAGCGACGCTACTCGACTTACGATTTGGAGCTCTATGCTGTCATCCAAGTGTTACGCCATTGGAGACACTATCTTATTGGTAAGGAATTTATTCTTTACACCGATCATGAAGCACTCAAACATCTCCATTCTCAGAAGTCAGTCAGTCAGAAGCATGCAAAGTGGGTTGCTTACCTACAAGAGTTCGTCTTTGCGATGAAATACAAGGCTGGTAAAGAGAACACGGTGGCTGATGCTTTAAGCCGAAAAGTTCTCACTATCAATACATTTTCAGCACATGCCGTTAGTATTGATCAGATACGAGATGAGTACGCGTCTGATAAGGATTTCAGAGTTCTATATGCAGAGTTACAGCAAGGTGAGCAACACCCTAAATATTCTGTCCACAATGGTTATTTGTTCTTCGGAACGCGATTATGCATTCCAGACTCCTCCCTACGACATCACATCATAAGGGAGTTACACGGAGGAGGGTTGGGAGGCCACTTCGGCAAGGACAAGACCATCATACAGGTGACTGATCGGTACTACTGGCCACACATTGCAAAAGACGTAGATCATGTCATCAAAAGGTGTCGAGTCTGTCAACTTGCTAAGGGGACCAAGCAGAATACAGGCCTCTACTCCCCACTACCGGTTCCTCATGCACCTTGGCTCGACATTAGTATGGATTTTGTACTTGGGCTGCCACCTACAAGAGAACGGTACGATTCCATCATGGTTGTAGTGGATCGCTTCTCTAAGATGGCTCACTTTTTGCCATGTCGAAAGACCTTTGATGCCTATCACATTGCAAAGCTCTTCTTTAAAGAGGTTGTTCGACTGCATGGGCTGCCAAGTACTATTGTCTCTGATCGTGACGTCAAGTTTATGAGCTATTCCTGGAAGACATTGTGGCTAAAAACTAACACAAAGCTACAGTTTTCAACTGCATTCCATCCACAAACTGACGGTCAGACAGAGGTTGTTAATAGAAGTTTGGGGAACTTGTTGAGGTGCTTAGTCCGAGATTATGAGAAGACATGGCCAGCAATCCTTGACATAGCTGAGTTTGCCTACAATAGCTCTGTGAACAGGACAACGGGGCGCACACCATTTGAGATATTACTTGGAATTCAGCCGCAACGCCCAATTGATGTTGTTCCACTCCCACCCAGGCTCGAATCAGCCTTGAAGCTGATGAATTCTTGCGCCACATCACAGAGGTGCATGCAAACGTGCGACGACGTATTGCCTTAAGTAATGATGTCTACAAGACTACAGCTGATCGTCATCGTCGTTATGTGGAGTTTAAACCAGGAGACATGGTTATGGTTCGCATAAATCCTGAGAGGTTCTAACCTGGTGTTAACACAAAGCTCCATCCAAAGAAGATGGGTCCTTATAAGGTGCTGAAACGTATAGGACCAAATGCTTATGTGCTCGAATTACCTGAGGAAATGACCATAAGCGATGTCTTCAATGTAGCTGACCTACATCTTTATGTGGGACATCATTCAGATGATGGTGACCTGGAACAAATGCTAAGGCTGCCCCAACTTACACCACCTCTTGAAGATGTTATTGAAGAGGTTTTGGATGATACTTACAAAACCACTCGTCGTGGCACCGGTTATCACACTTTTCTTATCAAATGGAAGGGACGACCACGGACTGATTGCACTTGGATTCATGCTGATGACTTCAAGCGACTCGATCCTGACTTATATGAGCGTTACATGTCTTTCACCCATTCGTCGGAGACGAATGTTTTCAAGTCGGGAGGAGCTGATGCAGATCTGAAGACCTACATCCGTAGGAAGAAGGCCAACAAGAGTAACTAGCATGTGGCCTTACCTTGTTGATGCTTATTAATTTCATACTTAGTTTTTATTTCATGTTTTATGTCTTAGTTTAGTTCCAATTGAACCATGGTCCATGTTGGTCCAATATCGTTCAATTAAAGTGGTTAAAAGTTACTTTTACTTATACTTTTTACTTTTCTAAATGGGGGGGGGATCAATTCACTTTTGTAAGTGATGATGGATGAAGACTTTTTCCACCTTTGGTAGTTGGGGAATGACTTTTCCATTGTAACTTTAAGAGGTGAGGATTTTTCCACTTTTGGTAGTTGGTAGGTGAAGGCTTTTTCAACTTTAGTAGTTGGAAGGTGAAGACTTTCCTACCTCAACGTTAATAGGTGAAGACTTTCTACTATTGTTAGTTGGAAGTTGGGTATGTAATGTTTTGTTGAATTGGTCCTATAAATAGGGATCAATTGTAAGCATTCAAGGACAACTCATAATTTAAAACAAAGTTTGCTTATGCAACTCTCTTCTTGTGTTTGATCAAGAATCTCTTGTGTTTGCTCAAGAAATCCCTTGTGTTTGATCAAGGTAGGTTGGTGTTTGATCCAGTCGATCCACCTTGCGGTGTGAAGCCCGGGTGTTATTTTATTGTTTATTGGTCCATCCTTTTCATCTTTCAACAAATTTTAGCAATATCCTATTCTCCATATCTAGAATTCCCTATTCTCTGAGAAAAGATCCTACCCTGGTA
>NW_024870568.1:93491-107150 GCF_013358625.1 Macadamia integrifolia
GTAGGAACTCCAGTAGGGAGAGTAGCACATAACATCAAAGAGAATCAAAATGAAGTAGGCTAACTGAACCACTTTGCATATCTAACTAGCCAATTCTGATTATATTTCTTCAAGATCAACCTCATAGATGTACTTCACGCATTTTCTTTACTTTTTGGATTGGCACAGAATTAAGGTCCATCAAATTTATTATATTTTGGGTGTATTTTTACTTTTTGTCCAAATATAGGATTTAATGTGGTACTAAATTTGAAAGAATCAAAATAGTATCCAGTTGACAAGGATACATACTCAAAGATGGTGCAGATGCAAATAATGAAGACTAGGAGTGAAATAAAACAGCAACCGTAGAGAAAAAACAAAACAATAACCGTGACAGGCAAAACAGTGATTTCCATTCCAAAATTAGGGTTCACAAATTGAGTAATAAAACGCAAACAATTTCTGATTTCAATAGTTAACTTGAATCAACAAACGGAAGCAAAACAGTAACTATTTGAACACAAAATAGTAACTTTATCCAGATCTTGAGAAGGGAAGGGCAGAATTGGTATTTTGCAAATATCTCAAGTTCAAGCCATCAGAAATGACCCAAATTTGAATCGATCTCCAATTAGGGTTCTTCACTGCCTTGTCAAATTTTGAGTTTGATCGGATGACTGAATTGCTTAATCCAATAAAACATGTGACATCCAACCTTTTTCTAGAAAATTTGAAGAAATTCAAGGAGCTTCGAAGAAAACTTGAAAACTTGAAGAACAATACTTGCTTCTTGTTGGATGAAGAAGATGATGAAAGAATAAATAAGAAAAGAAGAAAGATTGAGATGGGATAGATGTGGGTGGGATGGTGGGTGACTATCTCAGCCTGGGCCTCTCACCTACAACTATCTCAACTGTTGAAGAATTCTTTCTCAGAGTTATGGGAGCAAAAAGATGCAATTTCATTCATAAATTTGTGTTCAATACTGTAGCCCCTTACAAACTTACATAGAAGACTCAAAATAGACTCAAACACTAAAAAGGAAAAGCCTAACCCAATCCTTAAGTAATTGGAAAACCTAAACTGACTAGGAAACTGAAATAACAAAGAAAATAGACAAAAAACATAACTCTAACTAAACTAATGAATTAAATCTCGTTCTCCTACTTTCTATCCATAGTTTAGGCCCATTAAAGTGTCTTATTCAAAGAAAACCCATGGGATCTGTTGATATTGTCGCTAATCCTGATAAGGGATTAGCGTTGGGTTCTCTGGGCCGATAGAGGCAATCTTGTCCTATCAGCCCCTCTTTTGGTATTTAGGGTTAAGTATCTGTGTTTGGGGGCTATTCATGTAATTGTCTATTATATTTTTGATTATATATTACAGAGAGAGCCTGCGATCAATCCATCTTGGACAGATCGCAGGTTGCTCTATTTCTCCTTTCTTTCTCTTCTCTTTCTCTTTCTTTTCTTCTTCTTCTCTTTTTCTGGTTTACTGGTTTGGTTACAGGAATCTGGGATTGTAACATGGTATCAGAGCTTCTGTTATCAAATCGATTTTTTAGGTCAACATTTTCTACTGATTTCCGCCTTGCCTATTCCTCTCTGGTGTGCAGCCACCCTTTGCTGCATCTACTGTGATTGTTTGGCCTGGTTATGATGATATAAAGGAAATCAGGCCTTTCTACCACTACTACATGAATTAATTTTGCTTTTTGAAGTTGCTGAAGCCCCCTTTTGTGATTCTTTATGGCCGCTGCCCTATGTTTGCACTTCTACACTGCTGATCTTTGAAGTCGTTGCTGCCTATTGCCCTATCTACCTCTCTATTATTTTTTGAAGTTGTTTTTAGTGCTCCCATCAAGGTCGACTCGACCCCAACAGCTGTCCCTATCACCTAAATATTTTTTTTTGTCATTCTATAATGTTCGATTGCTACTTGGCTGCTGGTCTTCAGATCTGATTGGTGCATGCATCATATTTTGTTGTCTCTGCGACTACTTGCTGGTCATATTCTTTGGTTCTCATGGCTGAGATCAAAGAGACTACCCCTACTACTACCCCTACTATTGCCTCTTCTATCTCGGACAACATTAATGTCCACATTACTTCTGTCAAGCTCAAGGGAAGCTCCAACTACCTACTTTGGGCTCAATCGGTGAAGGTGTAACTGATGGCTAAGTGAAAACTCAAGTATACCACTTCTGATCCTCCTTTATCTTCAGCCACTGGTTATGATGACTGGCTAAAGGAGAATGCCCTTATTTTAATCTGGTTATGGAACAGCGTGGAACCAGATGTGGCTGCCAATGTTATGTTCCATTCTACTGCAAAGGGAGTATGGGATGATTTGCAGGAAACACACTCTCAGGAAAAGAACATGACAAGAATTTATGATATTTATGGGAAGTTGTTTCAGTTTCGTCAGTCTGATAAATCTCTTTCGGAGTATTACAGTACATTCAGGGGAATGGTGGAAGAACTCAATGTTTTCCAGCCCTTGACCACTGATATTGATAAGCTGAAGGCTCAACGTAATGAGTTTTTTGTCTCCAAGTTCTTGGCTGGTCAGAATAATGATCTGAAGGCAGTAAAGGGTCACTTACTTGCAGGTGACACGGTTCCTACTCTAAATGATGCTTATTCCCAATTGCAGAGAATCACCTCCTCACCCAAATCTGATTCGTCTTCTAAAGACAACTCTGCTTTTGTTGCTAACCGTGGACGTGGTCGTAGTCGTGGGGGAGGACGTGGGTCTGCTAGTCGTGGTTCTAGTGGACAGCCCTCTGATCGTGTTGTTAGGAAGTGCACGTACTGTGGGAAGCCAACCATACTATTGAGACTTGCTGGGCAAAGCATGGCAAGCCAGAATGGGCAACCCATTTGACCAATCATGCAGTGTCGGATGATGGTACTGACACAGTGTCTTCAATTGCTACTAAGCCTACACCTTCTTCAAGAGATTCCTCTACCAGTCTGCGCAATGACATTAATCAGTTGCTTCGGCGCTTGCACACCCTTGAGGCATCCTCTAATACATCCAATGGTGCGTCTACATCCGCTGCTACCCTAGCTCACACAGGTACCTCAGCCCTTTTTACTACTACATCTACCCCCTGGATCATTGATTCAGGTGCTTCTACCCATATGACCGGTAAGTCATCACTTTTTAAGGACTTTTCTACTAGTTCCAGTTCTAATTCTGTGATCCTTACTAATAGTGCTTCAACATTGGTTTTAAGTCATGGTTCTATTTCACCTACCCCATCCATAAACTTATCTTCTGTCTTACAAGTTCCTCAATTTCCATTAAGTCTTCTCTCTGTGAGTCAATTAACCAGTTCGTTAAATTGCTCAATAACATTCTTTCCTTCTTACTGTGTTTTTCAGGATCTTCACACGAGGAAGACGATTGGTGGAGGGCGTGAAAAGAATGGATTATATTACCTCAACAACGACTGTCCTACCTCTTCTGTTGCTACTACGCCTGTTGGGGACGTTACTCCCTTCCAATGTCATTGTCGTTTAGGTCATTTGTCGCTTTCTAAGTTACAGCTTTTATTTCCTAGTTTTAAGTCTGCTCCTAGGTTAGAGTGTGAGGCTTGTGAGTTGGGGAAACATCACCGTGTGTCATTCCCATCTTGCTCTGTGTCTCGTAGTCAGTCTTTATTTTCTTTAGTCCATTCTGATGTATGGGGTCCTTGCAAAGTCAGTAATAGATTTGGGTTTCGGTATTTTGTGACATTTGTGGATGATGATTCTCGGCTTACATGGCTTTACATGTTAAAGGACAGATCTGAATTTTTACATGTATTCCAAAAATTCCACAATGAAATAAAGACTCAGTTTGGCATTCCTATTAAAATCTTTCGTTTTGATAATGTTTTAGAATATGCTCAAACTGATATCTCTGATTTTTATGATACTCATGGGATGATCCACCAGACCAGTTGCGCCTATACTCCATAGCAAAATGGAGTAGCAGAGCACAAGAATCGGCACCTCCTTGAGGTTTCCCGAGCCACTATGTTGCATATGCATGTTCCTAAGCATTTCTGGTGTGATGGTGTTTTAACCGCATGTCATTTGATTAACCGCATGCCATCTTCGGTTTTGTCCAACAAATCTCCCTTCTCTGTTGTTACTATCCCAGATTCCTGGAACCAAACCAATAAACCAGAAAAAGAGAAGAAGAAAAGAGATAGAAAGAGAGAGAGAAGAGAGAAAGGAGAAACCACAAATAGCCTCAAAGAAGGAGAGCAACCTGCGATCTGTCCAGAATGGGCTGATCGCAGGTCTTCTCTATGTATATATAATATATCAAATATAGGAAAAGGAAGGTTACAAAAATACCCCCCAACATAACCATAACCCTAAAGAAGTAAAGCAGATCCGATAGGACAAGTATGCCCCTATCGGACCTGTCCAGATGGTGTGCTGTTCTAAAACAGCGACAAACTCAACATTTGTTATGTTCCCAAATCTACCGAGTTTTCCTGTTCCTCCTTAAGTTTTCGGGTGTGTGTTTTGTCCATAACTTGCATAGGCAACTTGATAAGTTGTCTCCCAGATCTACTAAATGTATCTTTTTGGGTTATTCTCATACTCAGAAAGGGTATAAGTGTTATGACCCTAACACACACGGAAACTTTGTTATTACCGATATGACCTTCTTTGAAGGTACACCCTCTACCCGCCTCCAGTGTCTCCCTCTAGTACAAAGTGGTCTTCTCCATCACCTCCTCCCATACCCTCCCTTATTCCCTTCCCTGATGCTCCTAGTGTCAGTGACTCCCCTCCTCTACAGGTTTATTAGCTCAGGAAGAAGATAGGATAGCCAAGTGGCGAGGTAATTACTCCCGATGCTTTACTCCTTCCACTGCCGCCTTCCTCTGGTGAAGCTCCTCTTCCTCCTCTGCCTGATGACTTACCAATTGCGCACAGGAAAGGTACACGTTCTTGCACTCAAAAATCTATGGTTGTGCACCCTATTGATAACTTTGTGTCTTTATCTCATGTTCCTTCTCTAATCCATGGTCTTGCCCTGTCTCTTTCCACTAACCCTATTCCCCATACCCATAATGAGGCCCTCCATATCCCTGGATGGAAGGCTGCCATGGATATAGAAATGGATGCTCTCTTGAGTCATGGTACCAGGAGTTTGGTAGATTTATCTCCTTATAAGGATCTGGTGAAGTGTCGCTGGGTGTACATGTCACACCCTACCTAGAATAGGCTAAGGCATGTGGCACTGGTCATCTCACCGTATCAAGTCAGCCTGTTTCTCCAAGATCTAGACTAGGGCAGATCATAACACCACCACTACACTACGGAAGATCAGAGATTTTTTTTTTTTTTTTTAAATGCAAAGTCCAGCAAACAAAATATCTTACATAAGCTCCAGTGCCAACTAAGTGATAAGATATATTTACAATTATGCAGATGAGAGTTACATACCATACAAAAAGAGAATATTCACATTTTACAGTATCTCAGTATTAGACTATATACATCAGAACAGGAATATATACACAAAAAGATATAGGAATAGTCCATCCTACTCCTCAGAAGTACTGGCCTCCATAGGCGCAGTCGTCACATTCACAGGCGGGTCCGTGACCGAGTTCATCTTCTGGAATATGGGCCATGTGATCCATGGACATTGTCTCATAATCAATGCCAGGAGTAGGCAGAATACCAGATTCGTCATCTATAGGATTAAAGGAAAGGGGGTGAGCACTGGTAATGCTCAGTGAGGGGTGGGGGAGAACAAGCACACACATCCATATGCAATGCATGCTCCACACATAGAGAATGACACTCATGAGTCCATTTAATTAACTATACAAAATTCATAATCCATTACTAGGTCCCATCACCTACGGGTATAAATGCTACCAACGTAGGTGGCATACCCTACCCTATACGTTAGGCCTCAGGTATACAAGCTACGCTGCATGCAGGAGCCAGCCAGTGCCGGTACAGGTCTCAGGCCACACCGGCTAACCCCTAAAAGGTAACCCCGTATCAGAAATATATTCACAGGCATACAGTACGTCGTATCCTACCTCACATCCTTAACTGATACCCCACAACTCATCACAAGTGCACTGCTGATCAGGCAGCCACATAATTCGGGATTAGTCCGTACCTAACCCCCTACGGACAAGGGGTGTAGCACATGGGGTTGTGATACCTAACCCAACATTCTAAATGATGCACAACCAATCATTTCAATCACACATACAAACATGGGCACCTGCATATGACCCATCTCACCTGCCCTACCTTTCTCATTTCCATTCCGTCCCATTCTATCACAATAGTACCATCAAAGAATAAATGCAGGTAAATGTAAATGCACATACACAAGCAATTTAATGCATAAACAGGATTAAACAAACACACCAAAAGAATGGGGGTTGAGAAGGGCACCCACTCACCTTGGTATTCAATGTTGGCAAGTTCACTTCTTGGATTCAAGAAAATTGCCACACTGTCACTTATGTTCCCTATTCAACAGATATTTAAATCATTAGGTACATCACAAATTCCTACATTTTATCCACTTGCTTTAAGTATAGCATTCCCATACCCAACCTATAAAGGTCTTTGTCTGTTCCTTCCTATATACATATTGATTCCTTGATTTCTTACACCTTTTCTATAGTAGAATTAGATATAAAGAATCACTAATAGATCCTCATTGGATGAAGGGGTTTCATCCATACTTACAGTCCTCGAGGTCATATGAAATTCCAAACATTGGACCCTACAGTCATGGGTTATGTTTCTCATTAATTCTTATATAAATAAATTCAAACTTATGTCCAAAGGTTTAGTAACCTGTTACACAGCCCATCTGGCTTCAGGAACCCAAATCGGTGGGTTACCTGGGTCAAAACCGGTACCATGTTTGCTGTAGTGCCCGAATTGCATCCATTTTTCATTTTGAATTTCCAATACTTATCTTAGGTCAGTAAGGAAAAAGGTTAAATGCCAAGTTGACCCAATTTTGGGTTTCAATTTATTACACCCACAACTAATATAGTCTAATTCTGTAGGCATAGTGTAGGAATTTAAAGAGAACTGCAAATTTAGAGTATTTCTCATGCCTTGGCCATCAATTTGAGATGAACATTTATAAGTACTAACCTAACCTAATTAATTCAGCCCCTATTGCATAATTTCAGCTTAAATAAAATTATGTTCCTAGGGTTTTGGCAGAATTTCCACTAAATCAACCCTATTCCAGCCCTTATTGCATAATCCCTACTGAAAAAGAAGTAGTCCTATGTTCTAGGGTTTAGCAAGGATAGGGTTTTTTTACCGGTTGGGTCCCCAATAGCCCATAGAAATTAGGACTTTCTTTACTGGGCAGCTATTCTACTTACAGGGATTCCCTGGCAGTTAACAATTGGGTAAAACCCTAACCCTAGCTGCCCAATCTACATGAAATTACCTAATTAACCTAATTAACCTTACTGCAGTAGTAAGTTCACTTACCTAGGTGCAGAGTTGATCTAAGAGCAGCCTGAGGTGAGTGAGTTCCCTCCTCACTTCTCTTTCTTCCTCTTCTTCATTCTCTTTCCTTCTTCTTCTTCTCCTTTCTTTCTTTTTCTCCTTACTGTTACAGCAGTCACGTTTGATGCAATCTCAGCCCATTATCCCTTATATATAAGGCAGCCCCAAGGGTCTGTTTGGTTGGCCCTCTTCAAGTATTGCTAAGGTCTATTTGGTTGCCCTCTTAAATCCTTATAACTAAGGTTTGTTTGGCTGCCTTCTTAAGTTGGTTGCCCTCTTTTATTTCCATATAAATTACATACATACTATATATATATATATATAATACCTAATAGTCTATAAATTCATTTCCTCTAAAGTGTGCATTTCATGCCTCATTTAAGTCTCTTCCTATAGGGGTAAAATGGGAATTTTGCACAACAGAGGTGGGCTCCACAGTATAAAAACCCAAAAATTACATTCTGCTAGGCAAAACTGGCTGGCCAATTTTGGACCTACCAATGTGGGTGCGATCATACCAGCACTAATGCACCAAATCCCATAAAACTCCGTAGTTAAGCGCGCTTGGGTGAGAGTAGTATTAGGATGGGTGACCCCCTGGGAAGTCCTCATGTCGCATTTTTTTTTTCCTACTATTCTTAGTTTTGTACTTAAACTTACCTCTTTGTCCACCCCTCCTTATGAGTTCCCCAATGATATTGGCAAGCTGAACAGGAGCAGGTGGGGTCACTTCTGCTTTCTTGGCACTCCACAACTGCCAACCAGCATTGGCTTCCTCTGCTCTTTCTTCTTGCCTGTCCACAAGTAGGGGTATAAATATCAGATTAGGGTGTTACAATTTCCCCCCTCCTTACAAAAATTTCGTCCTCAAAATTTGTGAGGCATACCTTGTAATCCAAACAATTCTGGATATTTCTCTTTAACCTCATCTTCCCTTTCCCAAGAGGCTTCTTGCTCTGGGTGGTTTCTCCATTTCACCTTCACATAAGAGATAGTACGATTCCAGAGCTGATGTTCTTTTCTATCAAAGATTCCTTTAGGCTATTCTTCATAACTCAAATCATTATTAAGGTCCAATGTTTCAATAGTCGGCAGTACATGCGAAGAGTCTGGAATATACTTCTTCAGCATTGATACATGAAAAATATTGTGAAACCTTTCCAACTCTGGGGGCAATGCTAATCTGTAAGTTGTCTGGCCAATCCGATCCAGAATCTCGAATGGTCCCACATACTGGGGACTCAATTTTCCTCCTTTTCCAAATCTTCTTATACCCTTTACTAGTGAGATTTTTAGAAATACTTTATCGCCCACATCAAATTCTAGAGGTTTTCTTCTACTATCTGCATAGCTCTTTTGTCTGGATTGAGCTGCCTTGATTCTTTCTCTGATTATATCAACCTTCTCAAAGGTAGTCTATATCAGTTCTGGCCCCAACATTCTTCTTTCTCCAACTTCATCCCAATATAATGGAGTTCTGCATTTCTTTCCATACAAAGCTTCAAATGGCACCATACCAATTGTTGTTTGGTAACTATTATTATATGCAAATTCAACCAAAGGCACATGCTCATCCCAACTATAACTCATACCTATAGCACAGGCTCTCAACATATCTTCCAAAATTTGGATAGTCCTTTCTGATTGTCCATCAGTTTGTGGATGAAATGCTGTGCTAAACTTCAGCTTGGTCCCCATTGCCTTTTGCACACATTCCCAAAATTTAGAAGTAAACCGGGAACCACGATCAAAAACAATAATGACAGGTACACCATGATATCTCACAATATTATCAATATATAACTGTGCCAATTTCTCCATAGAATGAGATCTTCATAGGTATGAAATGTGCTACATTTGTTAATCTATCAACAATCACCCAGATAGTATCATTCCCCTTTCTAGTCCGTGGTAGCCCTGTCACAAAGTCCATAGTAATATGTTCCCACTTCCATTCTGGCACTGGAAGCTGGAAGAGGCTGTAACAGTCCATGGGGTCTTTGTCTCACTGCCTTCACCATTTGACAATTCATGCATTTAGCTACATGTTCTGCCACGTCATTCTTCATATTATACCACCAATATAGTTTCTTCACATCTTTATACATTTTGGTACTTCCAGGATGCAAAGAGTAAGGAGTGCTATGAGCTTCATTCAAGATCAACTCTATCAATTTCTCCTCCCTTGGAACACATAATCTATCTTTAAACCACAAAGTTCTATCCTTTAATGAAAATCTAGGATCTTTCTGTCTCCCAACATTGATAGCATTGATTGTCTTCCTTAACATATCATCTTTGGGTTGAGCTTCCTTAATTCTTTCAAATAAGGTGGGTTCAATCACAAAGGTGGCAAGTGTCACATCTTCAAGTGTCTCCGCCTCTGTAATTACTTCCAAATCAAACTTCCTTACTTCTTCTATCAACATCGATTGGTAGTGAGAGCAGCAAGTGTGGTAGTCTTATGCTTTCGGCTTAATGCATCAACTACTACATTAGCTTTCCCTGGATGGTAATGAATTGTGCAATCATAGTCTTTCAGTAACTCCAACCATCTTCTCTGCCTCATGTTCAATTCCTCTTGAGTGAAGAGATATTTAAGGCTCTTGTGGTCACTGTAAATTTCACATTTTTCTCCATACAGATAGTGACGCCAAATTTTCAGTGCAAAGATAACGACTGCCAATTCCAGATCATGGGTAGGATAATTCTTTTCATAATCCCTCAATTGTCTGGAAGCATATGCAATCACTCTTCCATTTTGCATTAACACACATCCCAAACCTTGTTTGGAAGCATCACTGTATACCACCATATCTGAGGTACCATCTGGAATAGCAAGGACTGGAGCTGTTACCAGTCGATTCTTCAACTCTTGGAAACTATTCTCATATTCTTCTGTCCATTCAAACTTTACTCCTTTTCTAGTCAACCGAGTCATAGGTGCAGAAATCCAAGCAAAATTTTCAATAAATCTTTTATAGTAACCTGCCAAACCCAGAAAACTTCGAATTTCACTGACATTCTTTGGAGACTCCCAATCTAGCACTGCTTTAACCTTTCCAGGATCAACCTCTATGCCTCTTGCAGATACAATATGTCCCAAGAAATTCACTTGTGATAACCAGAATTCACACTTGCTAAATTTAGCATACAACTGCTTCTCCCTTAGCCTTTGCAACACAGACCTCAAGTGATTTGCATGATCTTCTTTACTTTTGGAGTAAATCAGAATATCATCTATGAACACTATGACATACTGATCCAACATATCATGGAATACCCTGTTCATCAATCCCATGAATGCTGCTGGAGCATTAGTCAGTCCAAACGGCATAACCACAAATTCATAGTGGCCATACCTAGTCCTGAAAGATGTCTTCTGTATGTCACTCTCCCTGAACTTCAACTGATGATACCTAGATCTCAGATCAATCTTGGAGAAAGTAATAGCACCCTGCAACTGATCAAACAAGTCATCAATACGGGGTAGTGGATATCGGTTCTTAATAGTCAATTTATTCAATTCCCGATAATCAATACACATCTGCATATTCCCATCTTTTTTCTTTACAAAAAAGACTGGAGCTCCCCAGGGTGATACACTGGGTCTAATAAAACCCTTCTTCAATAAATCCTGCAATTGCTCTTTCAATTCCTTCAATTCAGTAGGAACCATTCTGTATGGTGCTCGAGATATAGGTGTTGCCCCAGGTATTAAATCAATGCAAAACTCTGTCTCCCTATCTGGGGGCACACTACATAGATCTTCAGGAAACACGTCAGGAAATTCTCTTACTACTTCTAACTCTTCTAGTGTTGCAGTCTTCTTGGTAGTATCCCTGACACATGCTAAATAGGCTTCACACCCTTCTTCTAGTAATTTCTGAACTTGTATGGTAGAAATTAGTAATTTCTTGGCGTTGTCTCTCCTATGCCCTTGAAATGTAAAATCATCTCCATCCCGAGGTCTAAATACTATCTTCTTCTCTGCACAGAGTACACAAGCTTGGTATGCTGACAACCAGTCCATTCCCAGTATAACATCAAAATCCTTCATATCTATGCAAATCAAATGGGCTATCATATCTCGACCACACATTTGAATCACACATGGTTCATATACGTCCTCCAAATCCACTATAAACCTAGTGGGTGTACAAATCATCAACTTATGTGCTAACTTTTTCTATTCTATCCCCATTCTCGTAGCAAAATGTGAAGACACAAAAGAATGAGATGCACCAAAATCAAACAATACAAATGCTGGTACTGTGGAAACTACTATTGTACCTGTTACAACTCCAGGGGCAGTCTCAGCTTCCTCAGCTGACAATGCAAACACCTTCCCAGCCACTTGTGGTTTCTTGGTGAATGCAGATGAAGAAGTCACATTGGGCTCTCCTGGCTTCCTCTAGGGACAAGATCTGGCCAAGTGTCCTGGCTGTTGGCACACATAGCACCTCATGGATAGAGGCTGGGTAGGGGTGGTTGCTGGCCGGGACTGGGTAGATGCTTGACCTGAGTCAGTCTTCCTAGGCACAATAGCAGTAGATGTAGCTCCCTTCACAAACTTCCCAAACTGCCTTCCAGTTCCCGTTGCCTTGGCTTTCCTCGCTGCCTGAATTTGATAGCCCTCTCTCTGCTTGTCTTCAATGGATTTGGCAATCTGAACCACTTCAGCATATGTCTGGAGCCTATGTGCAATAAGTACTGCCCCAATACTAGATCTCAGCCCCTTTTCGAACTTCTTAGCTTTTGCCCTGTCAGTCTTCATATGCTCAGGTGCAAAATAGTATAGTGCCTCAAATTGCTGTTGGTACTCCAACACTGAATTGGGACCTTGCACCAATGCCATGAACTCAGATTCCTTCCTATCTCGCACACTTATGGGAAAGTAATTCCCATAGAAGACTTCTACAAACTGGTCCCAAGTGGGGTGTGGATATGTGGCTGACAATATGGGTCTGGTAGCCTTCCACCATGCATGAGCTTCATTCTGCAACTGGTATGTAGCACACAAAATCTTCTGTTCATCATTATAGCCCAGAACTGAGAAAGTTTTCTCTACTCCTTCTATCCATTTGGCAGGAGCCAATGGATCATATGTCACCCCACTGAAATATGGAGGCCGATACTTCTGAAACTCTTCCATCAACTTGCTGGTATCAGTCCATACTTGTTCTACTGGAGGGGTTCCTGGAGTTTGTTGCCCTGTAAGTGTTCTCCTAGCTCGTGGTGCTTGGGATGTTTGTCCACTAATAGCCTGACCAGTGGCTGGAACTCCAAAAGCAAACAAAGGGTTAGGAGCAGGAGCTGTAGGGGCTGGTGGGGGTGGTGCCATAGATACATGGTTTGCTGGTGATTTCCTGGCACGTATGGCAGTGACCAATTCTTCAACCATTGCCCTTTGCTGCTGCATATTTTGCTGTATGGTTCGCTGCAACCCTTCTTGTATCCCTTGCATCATATTTGTTATAATGGCTGCCACATCCTGTGTTGTGATCATTGGTGGTGCAGGTGGCGACACAAGTGCTACTGTTGCAGGGGTGGATGCATGTACGGGTAGGGTCACCCCAACTACATTCTCCCTTCCTGCCTCATCCCCTATTGGCACATGAGGGGTAGCTCTGGCAGCCCGACCTCTCTTCCTTGGCCGTAGCTCATACTGAGGTTGAGCACGTCTTGGTGGCATTTTTGGGAATTCCTGTAAGATAAATAATTGACTAATTCCCAAAGGCTCATACAACACGCGTCACATAAAATTAGTGTCTTGGTTCCGACCACGAGTGCACATACATTCAGAGTTTACATACAATATTTCATTTTCTTTCTCTATTGGACATCTTTAATTACCACAACAATGTTTCTCTAAATTTGATGTTTTTAGTTCGAAGCTTTTAATTTATTAAGTCCTATGACACTGGATAGCCTAAGGTCTTGTGGGTTATGAAACTTTTTCCCAAGTCTTTAGCTTTGATACCACTTTGTCACACCCTACCTCCAATAGGCTAAGGCATGCGGCACTGGTCATCTCACCGTATCCAGTCAGTCTGTTTCTCCAAGATCTAGACTAGGGCAGATCATAACACCACCACTACACTATGGAAGATCAGAATTATTTTTTTTTTTTTTTTTTTTTTTTTTTTTT
>NW_024870568.1:107170-120293 GCF_013358625.1 Macadamia integrifolia
CAGCAGTTCTGAGGCCGAGCTGAGCTCCACCTTGGAGGCCGTGCTGAGCTCCACTTCTGAGGCCGAGCTGAGCTCTTCTATGTGATGCCGAGCTTGGCACAACCCTTGATGCCGAGCTGAGCTCCAGCCTTGATACCGAGCCGAGCTGTGTACTCTGATGGTTTGATGATTTCCTGTATATACTTGATATTTGAATTTTATTCTTTTTGTGTATATATATCATGCCTTCGGGCCCAAATGTATATAATCATTGTATCATCAATCGGGTATCAAGTATATGGGATTTATTCACAGGTAAAACTTAGTCTTCCGCTGATCTGATGAACTTATGTAGGTGTGCGTATGCTGTGGTGGAACACAGTATCCGATGATCCTGGCAGGTTTGGGTTAACCGGTGTTAACTCGGTCACCGCTCCGGTTCAGTGTGAACGGGGTGTGACACCCAACCTATAGAGGTCTTTGTCTGTTCCTTCCTATATACATATTGATTCCTTGATTTCTTACACCTTTTCTATAGTAGAATTAGATATAGAGAATCACTAATAGTTCCTCATTGGATGAAGGGGTTTCATCCATACTTACAGTCCTTGAGGTCATATGAAATTCTAAACATTGGACCCTACAGTCATGGGTTATGTTTCTCATTAATTCTTATATAAACAAATTCAAACTCATGTCCAAAGGTTTAGTAACCTGTTACACAGCCCATCTGGCTTCAGGAACCCAAATCGGTGGATTACCTGGGTCAAAACTGGTACCATGTTTGCTGTAGTGCCCGAATTGCATCCATTTTTCATTTTGAATTTCCAATACTTATCTTAGGTCAGTAAGGAAAAAGGTTAAATGCCAAGTTGACCCAATTTTGGGTTTCAATTTATTACACCCACAACTAATATAGTCTAATTCTGCATGTATAGTGTAGGAATTTAAAGAGAACTGCAGAATTAGAGTATTTCTCATGCCTTGGCCATCAATTTGAGATGAACATTTATAAGTAATAACCTAACCTAATTAATTCAGCCCCTATTGCATAATTTCAGCTTGAATAAAATTATGCTCCTAGGGTTTTGGCAGAATTTCCACTAAATCAACCCTATTCCAGCCCTTATTGCATAATCCCTACTGAAAAAGAAGTAGTCCTATGTTCTAGGGTTTAGCAAGGAATAGGGTTTTTTTACCAGTTGGGTCCCCAATAGCCCATAGAAATTAGGACTTTCTTTATTGGGCAGCTATTCTACTTACAGGGATTCTCTGGCAGTTAACAATTGGGTAAAACCCTAACCCTAGCTGCCCAATCTATATGAAATTACCTAATTAACCTTACTGCAGTAGGAAGTTCACTTACCTGGGTGCAGAGTTGATATAAGAGCAGCCTGAGGTGAGTGAGTTCCCTCCTCACTTCTCTTTCTTCCTCTTCTTCCTCTTCTTCCTTCTCTTTCCTTCTTCTTCTTCTCCTTTCTTTCTTTTCCTCCTTACTGTTACAGCAGTCACGTTTGATGCAATCTCAGCCCATTATCCCTTATATATAAGGCAGCCCCAAGGGTCTGTTTGGCTGGCCCTCTTCAAGTATTGCTAAGGTCTGTTTGGTTGTCCTCTTAAATCCTTACAACTAAGGTTTGTTTGGCTGCCTTCTTAAGTTGGCTGCCCTCTTTTATTTCCATATAAATTACATACATACTATATATATATATATATATAAAATACCTAGTAGTCTATAAATTCATTTCCTCTAAAGTATGCATTTCATGCCTCATTTAAGTCTCTTCCTATAGGGGTATAATGGGAATTTTGCACAACAGAGGTGGGCTCCACAGTATAAAAACCCAAAAATTACTCTGCTAGGCAAAATTGGCTGGCCAGTTTTGGACCTACCAGTGTGGGTGCGATCATACCAGCACTAATGCACCAAATCCCATAAAACTCCGTAGTTAAGCGTGCTTGGGTGAGAGTAGTATTAGGATGGGTGAACCCCTGGGAAGTCCTCATGTCGCATTTTTTTTCCTACTATTCTTAGTCTTGTACTTAAACTTACCTCTTTGTCCACCCCTCCTTATGAGTTCCCCAATGATATTGGCAAGCTGAACAGGATCAGGTGGGGTCACTTCTGCTTTCTTGGTACTCCACAACTGCCAACCATGCCAGCATTGGCTTCCTCTGCTCTTTCTTCTTGCTTGTCCACAAGTAGGGGTATAAATATCAGATTAGGGTGTTACTGTACACTCTTAAGTATCATTCTAATGGCTCTGTTGAGCGGTTGAAGGCCCGTCTGGTTGCTAAGGGGTATACTCAGACATATGGTGTTGATAACTTTGAGACCTTCTCCCCGGTTGCTCTCCTGAATTCTGTTCGTCTTCTTGTTTCTCTTGCTGTCAACTTTGATTGACCTTTATTTCAGTTGGACATCAAGAATGCTTTCTTGTATGGTGATCTACAAGAAGGGGTATCTATGGAGCAACCTCCTGGGTATGTTGCTCAGGGGGAGAGTACAGATCGTGTGTGTCGCTTACACAAGGCTATCTATGGGCTTAAACAGTCTCCTCGGGCATGGTTTGACAAGTTCAGTGCTACTATAGTTACTTGTGATTTTTCTCAATGTTATTCTGATCATTCTGTGTTTGGTCGTCGCAAAGGTGATAAGCTGGTTCTTTTGGTAGTATATGTTGATGATATTATTCTGACTGGTAATGATGAGGCAAGAATTTTTGAAGTAAAAGATCATCTCCAGCAACATTTTCAAACAAAGGATCTAGGCCAACTTCATTATTTCCTTAGGATTGAGGTAATCCGTTGCAAGAAAGGGATCAGCCTGTCTCAAAGGAAGTATGTGGTCGATCTTCTATCTGATACTGGGATGTTTGCATCCAGACCCGTTGATATTCCTATGGACCTTCACCAAAAGTTTGGTGTGGATGATGGTGAGCCCCTCCAGGATGTGCATTAGTACAGGAGCTTGATTGGCAAGTTGGTTTACCTCACTGTGACTCGTCCTGACATTTCCTATGCTGTTAGAGTTCTTAGTCAGTTCATGCAGTCTCTTTAGAAAGCATATTGGGATGTTGTTGTTCATGTTCTTCGCTATCTAAAAGGTGCCCCTGGAAAAGGGTTGATTTATCGTCCAAATCGGCATATGGAACTAGTTGGGTATTCTGATGTTGATTGGGCTAGCTCTGCTAGTGATCGGAGATCTACTATTGGATACTGTACATTTGTTGGAGGTAATCTTATTACATGGTGTAGCAAGAAGCAGACTACTATTGCCCAGTCCAGTGCAAAAGCAGAGTACAGAGCTATGGCTCATACCACTGCTGAATTGATATGGCTATGGTCATTACTCTTGGAGTTGAGATTTCCAATGACCAAGCCAATGAAGATGTATTGTGACAACCAAGCTGCAATTTACATTGCTAGTAATCCAATCTTTCATGAGAGGACCAAACACATTGAAATAGACTGCCACTTTGTTTGTGATGCTGTTCTGAAGAAGCTGATTGAAACTCTGTTTGTTTCTTCAACGGATCAGTTAGCTGACATGTTCACTAAGTCCTTGTTTGCTCCTCGTTTTAGCAGTGTTGAGATTGTCGCTAACCCGATAAGGGATTAGCGCTGGGTTCTCTGGGCCGATAGGGGCAATATTATCCTATCGGCCCCTCTTTTGGTCGGCCAATCTTGTCCTATCGGCCCCTCTTTTGGTCTTTAAGGTTAAGTATTTGTGTTTGGAGGCTATTCTTGTAATTGTCTATTATATTTTTGATATATATTACAGAGAGCCTGCAATCAATCCATCTTGGACAGATCGCAGGTTGCTCTCAACTTTTGGGACTACTTGTGGTTTCTCCTTTCTTTCTCTTCTCTTTCTCTTTCTTTTCTTCTTTTTCTCTTTTCTGGTTTACTGGTTTGGTTACAAGAATCTGGGATTGTAACAGGATCAAAGGCCCAACACCCACATAACCCAACCCAACCAAAGCTTATTTCCAATCAAATAAAACCTTTAAGTGACTTATCTGCATCAGGATTAGGTGGTCATAAGGTTATTTAGGGTACTTTGGACTAGAATCCAAGTCCTGGTCTGTCTTTGGATAAGATTCAGCTACAATATAAAAGTAATTATCAAAGCCCCAATGGAGTAAATCTAGCTATCTTCATCTTCTATTTTCTTTTCTATTTTTTCTTATTTTATCAGTGTCTTGCTCCTTCCCTATACTCAACACCAGCCTTCAGAATGAACTCTCACTTTCTCGGGCCCATCTTCAACTTCTATCAACAATTTACCTAGTTCACCAAAATGGACCAAAACCAAAGACTACTCAAGGGATTCAAAATCCTACATTCTCCGATAGAAACTCTTTACTTTCAAAAGGTACTCAGATCAGGCTTCAACTCCCAGGTTCCTCCATACAGGTATGAGAACAGCATTTCAATAGAGTTAAATCAATCTCTCAGCTATTGCAGTCACCATTGCAGGGGATGTGAAATAAGATTTCCATGTAAAAAGCATGGAATAATCTTGTGCTCCAAAACTGAAGTTTCAGTGGTCGTTTGCAATTTTCTTTGTTGGTAAATCAAACTTGTCAAATAGGGTCAGTTATAGTATCCATGGTAACAGGGGTGCTGTTCGTGTTGGACTTTCAAAGTGGCCAAGTCTTTACACATCGACTACTGTATTTGCCATAAGCTGCAAAGAAGCATATCTGGCGTTAAAGTTCAAACTAAATTTATCTATTTATTAAATACTCCAGTTGGAGGGTTATTTAATTGCTTAGTTTGCTACAGTTTTAGACTTAAGAGTCTACAACAACTCAGACTTTTCCCACTAAATGGGGTTGGCTACATGGATCCGCGAGAGGGTAAAAAAAAGCATAGGGTATCATTTAGACTTAAGAGTCTCTCATAGATAATTATAAGTCATACACATTTCTAAAAGCATAGGGTATCAATTCAGAGATTGTACTTCCAGAAGGTTGGTAATTCAAGTAGATGTCTCAAAGTTCGAGTCATGCAATCATCATCTATATTGGGGTTCAGAAACATGATTGCACATACTATTTTAATTATATATTTTTAATACTTATGGAGTGGATATTCAAACATAGGAAGTTCCTGCTCCAGGTCCACCCCCCAGAGGAAAGCGAAATCAAAGTTGTAAGGGAGAGAGGTAATTGCATAAGAAGAAAAAAAAAGGGGGGGGGGGGGGGCCGGAGGGAGGGAGAAGAAGATCACATACGCACTCATAAACACTTCGCTATTTCAGCCTTCAAATCTGAGTTCCAATTGCACAGTGACTTGTATTTAAATAAATAAATAAATAAGGAACCCAACATGAAAAGGAAACCACTTTAATTTGGAAACTCAAACTAATTAGGAAACTAAATCCTAATAGCTATCTCCTACTTAAGCTATCAAAATAAAGATTGCATGTTAATCCCAAAATAGAAATAAATAAAAATCCAAAAAAAATCCTACTAACCAAAGACCCTAATTGGACTTAGTTCATCTCCATCTGGATACCCAAATGGCTTTGGATCAGTCCAAGGTAGTGCAACTGCATCAGGTGTGATGTCAATGATAGCATTATGGTGAAATGTGTTCTGTTTCTCCTTTTCTCAATGATACTCCGCAATGCAGCAACATACAAGTTCTCTTCTGCTCTCTTAAACTCTCTATTTTGCATTGCTTGCTGGTTTGAGTTATGGCTGCTACTAGTGGGAGAATTTCTTGTTGTACTACATCATCTGTTTGGCCTCCACTTCACACCCCCCCCCCTCTTTGGTAGAACAAGGATTGTTGGAAAAAAGTGTTAATGTAATCCAACTCGGAGCTCAAATTTATTTGCTCTATGAATAAGGATAGTGGGACAAGCATTGTAACTCTGATTATTTGATGAATGAAATATGGCTTACACGTGCCTACAGGAAATCTTCTCTTTCCAACAGTTAAAATAGATATTTAAGCTAGATTGTCATTGCTGGCATATTGTGGCTCCAGCTGCCTACACCTGCTGCTAGCATTTCTTAAAATCTGGGTCAATGTTCTTTATATTCACAATTTTCTGGTCATCACCTGAATTCTGAATGCTCTGTCATGATGTTTGTGCAATCAGAACCGAGTTTTCATCAATTCTTGAAATTCCCTTGTGTTCTTTATTGGTGTTGAATCAATCAATTGATTTTTGCCAATTTACTGGCGCTCAGATTATGATTTGTTCATCAAAAATCAAGATTTCAGTTCTCAATAGAATCCCTACCCATGCAAATTGTCCCACGAAAGAGGCATGAGAAATTGGATTTTCCAGACTGTCCCCCTCAACTTCATCCTATTATTGCACCCTGTTTAGTATTGTCAAATTCCAGGATCATTTGACTAAGTTTCCATTTTTTTCTCTTAAAAACATTTCCCTTGTTAGCCTAAATTTCAAATTTCCTCATTGCTTCCTAGGGTCAATTTCTTTGAAATGTGTCTCGGTCTCTTCTCTATTGCTTACCTTAATAATAAGAGGGTCATAGTTATTATAGTAGTAATACTAAACAAAAGCAACAACAACTAGTACACTGTCCTAACATATTGAAATGATAATTATAGCTTCAATGTTATGATTTATTTATGAAAAAAAAAAAGGATGGTAGAAGTAGTAAGGGTAGTAGTTGTAGCAATAGCAATGATGTCAACAATCATAGCTAGCAGTAACAGATAAATGCAGGACGAGATTCCATTAGATAATGTAGGAAGTCTTCTAGAACACCACTAACCAACATATGCACATACCCAAAAACGATTGCAGTTACCTGCAATTGCTTACTAGCCACGGAAAGAGCCTTCCCTGCTATCAGAAGTGATCTAATTTCAACAGTAAGCTGCTCCTCACGCTTTTTCATATCCTCAGCTACAAGCTTTGAACCCGTCAACATATTATCCATTGCCAACTTTCGTGCCTCAAGTAGTTGGCGTCTGTCCTCAAGTTCATTTGACCTACTAAGTGATTCTGCTCTCACCTGCGCCCACCAATTTCACTCAAACCAATTAGAGCCGAGATCAAGAGAATGAAAGAAGTCGTCTCCCACACAACACAAACAAAAATTCGCATGCTCGTTCTTTAACTTTTTTTTTTTTTCCCAGAAAGGGATTCAATCATACAATCATAGACAGAAAAAGACACAAAAAAAGTTTGAATGCGCAATTGAACTCAGATATTTAGAGTCAGCCAAAAAAAAAAAAACTTAAAAGAGCAGAAAGAGCAAAGATGCCCCAAATTGGATCGGACCTGAATAAGTGATTGGAGCTTCTGCTGGAGGGAACTCTTTTTTTCCTTAGATTTATTGAGCGAAGAAGACAGACTCCAGAGTCTAGAAAGCTCTTGCTCAAGATCCTCCCATTGAATTATCTTCAAATCTTCTGATGATTCGAAAACCATTTTATCCAAAGATAAAGAATTCTCCGATCCCATAGAGAAGAGAGCAACGAAATGCGATCAGCCAGTTCAAGGTATGATGATCATGGAACGACCTCATCATCGTCTCTGACGGGAGAAATTTAGGGATGGGAGATCAACGATCCATCATCTATTATTAGTTTCAGGAAGTTTGAATTTGCGAGAACGGAAATGGAGAAGCTATGAAGCGGACAGTCTCTGGAAGAGACTGGCAGGTGAATGAAACGTATTCGAGAATCGAGACTGTTCCCGCCTCTCAGAGTTTTCCACTGAAGCCTATTCTCGTCATTTTTGAGGTTTTAAGTTTAGTTTATGTATGCATGGGGGGGAAGATTCTAGGGAGCCACGTGGGGTTTAAAGTTTAGACTCTACATATAATACTTAAAGACAGACCAATTACATGAGAGGAAAAAGAATCTTCGATGCTTCTCTCTCATGATCCCCATCTAGCAACTTGAAGCGCGTTAAAATTGGTCTGCAGTGAGGTGAGGTGCACTCAAGGATTAAAGTATCGGTATCGATCATCGTATCGGTCTGTCAAAATTAACATACGTATCGGAGGGTATCGTATCATATCGGAGATACGCTAAGATACGCTAAAGATACGCACATAAATGGATAGGGAACACATTTTTATACACTTTTGCATTAAAAAATAGTTAAAAAAAGCTATATATAATATGTAGAATACATAAATACTTAAGTAGAGGGTATCGTATTGATAGACAAATATATTGAGTTGAAAATGTTCAAAATGATGAGGTTTGAGTTTCTTACAATTTTTTCTTTCCTCATTGCCATTGCCACTGTGATGAGTGCCATGAAAAGTGTCGTGGTGGTTCAAATCCTTGGCTAGGACCTTCTTCTTCAATAGGAGCAACTACGATGATATTCTGCACTTGTCGAATATAGGCACAATATTTACCCCAGTCGAAATATTTATGGTAGTGAGTCTCCCATTCATTGTAGAAAAATTAAATTTTTTTTATAGAAGTTGTAGATTAAATGTTTTTAAATAACATATAAAAAATCAACAAAGTGTGGACCAATATATTTGAGTAGATCTGAGAAATTAAAAAAAAAATTTGAAACCCTCACTTTTTTGGGGGGAAAATGTGGATTTCATTTAAAATCATGTATTTAGTAATTATAAGTTATGACATTATTTTTAAGAGTTGAATGAACTAAATTTTCTAAAAAAAAATATTTTGGGGATTTTTCTTTTTATTTTTTAAAATTAATTTTCGAATAAAAAAATAAAAAAAAAATATATTTTTTTTAGAAAAATCAAAAATTTCCATGGAAGTTGTAGAACACTTGTTTTTACATAATATATAAAAAATCTAGAAAACTATTGGTGAGAGTGTGAAGTGTTTGTATCAAACAACAAAAAATTCACACTTAAGTATCCGTATCGTACCGATACACTACGATACGGCTCGAAACTGCACGATACCTTCAATACGTACCGATACGGTACTGATACGTACCGATACTCTCAGGAATTTTTAGATTTTCAAAAGTTCGTATCGTAGAGTATCGTACGTATCGGTACCGATACGATACGGCATGATACGATACGTACGATACGCCGATACACAAAAAGAGGCCCAAAATTCTCCGTAAGGTATCAGTATGTATCGTGTCGATGCCTACCGATACGGATACGTATCGGCCGATACAGCATGATACGCACCGATACTTAAAACCATGGGTGCAATGAACATTCAATGCATGGCCGAACTCTCTTAGCTATTGAATGCTCGCTGCAGACAATTTAGACTCACTTGAAGCTGGTCTCGCAAGCTAGTCTCACAAACTCACACTCACATACGTTGGATCCCTCTCACATCTCTTCAATCCACTGTCCCTTTAATTAAATAAAAGGAGATGATCACTATTAGGCTGCGTGCCCCTGCACCAGCACAGGGACCAATGAGAGCATGAGGGGTATCCAATAACAATGAGATTTTGCATTTCATGGATGTGAGAATGTCATTTTACCCAATCTATGTCTTGGCTCATGCACCACGCAGCCTGGCAGCTAAAGGTGCAATATGGCTGGGTTTTTTAAAGTCCAAGCCCAACCCAGGTCCCCAAGGCTCATCCTCAAGCCTCTTCCTTTCAGACTTGTTAAGATTTATAAACTTTCATTCCTTTCAGACCTGTTAGACTTCATTAGCAACAACCCAATTCCCAACCAGCTTATAAAACAACCCAAGGCCTCAAATCAGACCCAGCCCAACCCTAGTTTAGGGCTATGAATCTCAACCTTAGCTAAAATTCAAGCTAAAAAGTCCAATCCAAACCTTTCTCACCCTTTTTTAAAATAACAACTCTAGACCTAGTCTGAAAATTTGAAATATCCGTATCTACATCCAATTAATGTTCGAATGAGTTTCCAAAAACAATACTAAAATATTATTAATAAAACTATTATTTAATTATATTTTTATAATTAAATCTAAACAGATCAGATAATTTCTGGTTTGAAAATGAAATATCAGTATCCACATCTAATTAGCTTTTGAACGGATTCAAACAATTTTTTAAAAATAACACTAAAATATTATTAATAAAATTATTATTTAGTCATATGTGTATAATCAAACTTAAACCGATCAATATATTACTCAGTTTGACATTGAAATATCTGCATCCGCATCCCATTAGCTTTCGAATATATTCAAATAGTTTCTAAAAACTAACTTTTCAAGTACGGATTTTGGACTACCCATTTACATAACCTACTTGAATTATTATCATCTCAGCAACCAATAATCCATAAGGCTTACTTAGTGCGAACTTTATGCAAGGATTAGTGTATTTAAATAGTATCCCACAACCCAAAGGGATAACACAGTTGGTGAGCAACGAACTTAGTACGAATTGTAAACTTGTACAAAAAAAAATCCAGGTGTAGTTCCACTAGTTCAACTGTGTTCTGCTTCTCTGGTTCGAATCTACTCATAACTATTCTGTTATACGAGTTAGATGTGATTACGTGTAACCGAGTATAATTTGGATCCGGATTCTTATCACATACGTTGTCGATAATAAGACGCAAGGTCATTATGTATTCCCCCAAAGCTTCTACAATGTGTAAATATGGACCAAATAATTAGCAGAAAAGCTGTCCTGAACTGGACAACACGTAACAATAAATAATTAAAAAATAATGTCAACAATGGGACGATGATGGGGCCCAATTACCTTTTAGAATCATGAGCTGTTTATGATATGAAGCCATTGAACATGAAAAGACTAGAACCCATAGATTTTATCATTTTTTATACCACGAAGAAAACCCAAAAATAGAAAACCGGTTTGCCACTCTTATGTCATTCCATTATATCCCTTCGATTCCTCCGTCGCCGTATGATGTTGATTCAGTCAAAACCATAACCGAATAAAAGACACCCATGAGGAAGAGATTAATTAAGACACATCCTTGGCAAAGCATGGAAATTTAAGGGTGTAAATCGGGTTGGAATTAGTTATTTGGTTTGGTTTTCAGAAAGTGTTAGTAGGATCTCGAATAAAATCAAGATTCGAATCAAACCATTCATTCAATTCAATTTCGAAATTTAACTCTTACATGGTTCAATTATAGTTCTTATACTTGGGGCTGTTTGCTGTTTAAATGTCTAGAAATAATAAAAAAATGGAAAAAACTTTTTCCGTTTCTATGTCAAAAACGATTTTTGGAATTATACAAAATTGTTTGATTTTTTATTTCCCAAAACGTTTTTAATAGTACTGTAATTCGATTTAAGACACGAGTTAAGGCACAACGTTGGAGTTGTATGCATGCTTCGCGGTGATGAGCTTTAAAAGGATGAAGGCAATCAAAACTGTGAGCTTTGCACAACCAGGTTGGAGTCACCGCTTTTAGATAGCAAGAAGTTTCAAAAATGGGTTTAGATTGGGGTAGCGGTAGGGGCAGGTCAAGTGAAGTATCAGGATTTTCACAATTTTTGTCCCTAACACTTGTTTCTAGAAACAGAGAAATAAGTTTCACTTGTTTCTCTATTCATGTTTCTAGAAATTTCTATTTCTATTTTGAAAAATAAGTGAAATGAAATTGAAAAATCAAACGGTTTTTAGGGTATTTTTCTATTTCTTAGCATAGAAAAAGCAAAAAAACACATTTCTAGAAACAAAATCAAGCGGACCCTTGATTAATATACTATAATATTTTGTATTTGAAACCAAGCTAGAAACCAAATCGATTCTAAAATTCAATACTCGAATCAAATCGAAATTTTATTTGGTTTAGATTATTTAATCTGGTTCGATTTTGGTTTTCGATTCCGGTTCAAATTTGACACCATTAGGCCGTATAATAGTATATATAATGCATTAATACATGTTGGTTAGGATCTTGAAATGCGTCTGATCTGGTGGCCCATGGAAGTTGACCTGATAAGTAATTAGATCCTATGGTGATCCTTAGTCAACTAACACATGCACAACATCTAAGATTTGGCCTCTACAGTCTTTCCCAAAATAACATACTACTTTTGGGTTTATCTATCAGTTGAGCTGTTTCTAGGTCATCCACCAACCCTTCTCACTCCCATTCATATCCTGCCAAGCTTCTCTCTAGCTTCTGCCTCAAATCTGCTACTATTTGATTTCATAATTCTACTTAATCAATCATTAATCAATCAAAATCAGAATCACGCGTCTATTTGAAGGGTCTTAGAAGAGCCAAATATCTATCCTTCGGAGATAAGGTGGTTAGTTCAAATGCATTATCATGGATTAATGATAATATGGAGGTGGTTAGAAGTAGTTTAAGACATTCAAAACTAAATAATCCACTACTCTATATTGGATAATTCATATGCACATAATACAATGATCTACGTGGTTCACTCGTCAAGACGGGATATGTCCATGGCTGAGTGACAAATCAGAGCTTCCACTATTACAGGTAAAGAAATTACAAACTCTAACATGCCTCGACCTCATGAAGTCATTCATATATATAGCATTTTAACGTATTATACTGTAGCGAAACCTTAATTCCTGAAAGTCCTTAACTACCCTCAATTAAAAAGTCTCAAAAATTTTGGAGTAGGGAAAAAATGAATGGTACTTCTTGGATTAGACTAAGATGAGGCTTCAGCAATAGCAATTTCTTTAGATCTTCACTTCTGTTGCTTTTAGGTATCAATAATAGTTTTTGTCCTTGTATTATGGATGCTATCCGCAGGTGGATTTAGTGCAATAATAAGGTTACTTCATTGTGACCTCGTGATTGCGGATTCAAATAGAAAAAATAATCTCTCTGCAAGTAGAGGTAAGACCACGTACATTATGATCTTCCCACACCCCATAGTGACAGGAGCTTATTATTATTATTATTATTATTATTATTACATGAAATATTTGTGAAGGTTATGTTCTTGGAAATGAGCTTTTTATGTTTACCCAAGGATAGAGAATCTCTCTCTCTCTCTCTCTCTCTCTCTCTCTCTCTCTCTCTCTCTCTCTCTCTCTATACATTCAATTGCGTAGAGGATTTGTAGAGAATAATTTGGCGCACCGTCCTTGCCAATTCAAACTCATGATGGTCCCAGCTGGAAGATGACGTCCAACCCATCTATATATACCCATGCAGTGCATTATTTGGTTTGTACTAAAGGGAAACCATATAGCAAACACTAGTTCTCTCCTAATGAGTCCTTCACT
>NW_024870568.1:120313-128387 GCF_013358625.1 Macadamia integrifolia
GGTTCGGTTTGGAGTATTGCAACCCCAAAACCAAACTGAACCGCACCGGAAACCGGATGAACCTGAAACCAAATCGAAACCGGCTCAAAACCCGGACCGAAACTGAAACCAAACCGGTAAGAAACCGAAACACTCCAAAATTCATTAAAAAAAATCAAAATTTGCATAGTTTTGTAAACATTTGTATGGAAAGTCGAATCCAAACTGGACCAAAAACCAAAACCAACCCGGTTACAAATCGATTTAAAAAACCGAAGACAAACCGAAACCGAAACCAAACCCAAACTGAAATTTCCTTATTGGTTCGGTTTGTGTTTCGACTTTCCCACACCAAAACTGACTCAACCCAGACAAAAACCGAGCCGGACCGACCGATTGACACCCCTACTTGTTAAGATTTATAAACTCTCATTCCTTTCAGACCTGTTAGACTTAATTAGCAACAACCCAATTCCCAACCAGCTTATATATCAACCCAAGGCCTCAAATCAGACCCAGCCCAACCCTAGTTTGGGGCTATGAATCTCAACCTTAGCTAAAATTCAAGCTAAAAAGTCCAATCCAAACCTTTCTCACCCTTTTTTAAAATAACAACTCTAGACCTAGTCTGAAAAATTGAAATATCCGTATCTACATCCAATTAATGTTCGAATGAGTTTCCAAAAACAATACTAAAATAATATTAATAAAACTATTATTTAATTATATTTTTATAATTAAATCTAAACAGATCAAATAATTTCTAGTTTGAAAATGAAATATCAGTATCCACATCTGATTAGCTTTTGAACGGATTCAAACAATTTTTTAAAAATAACACTAAAATATTATTAATAAAATTATTATTTAGTCATATGTTTATAATCAAACTTAATCGGATCAATATATTACTCAGTTTGACATTGAAATATCTGCATCTACATCCCATTAGCTTTCGAATATATTCAAATAGTTTCTAAAAACTAACTTTTCAAGTACGGATTTCTGACTACCCATTTACATAGCCTACTTGAACTATCATCATCTCAGCAACCAATAATCCATAAGGCTTACTTAGTGCGAACTTTATGCAAGGATTAGTGTATTTAAATAGTATCCCACAACTCAAAGGGATAGCGCAGTTCGTGAGTAACGAACTTAGTACAAATCATAAACTTGGACAAAAAAAATCCAGGTGTAGTTCCACTAGTTCAACTGTGTTCTGCGTCTCTGATTCGAATCTACTCTTAACTATTCTGTTATACGAGTTAGGTGTGATTACGTGTAACCGAGTATAATCTGGATCCGGATTCTTATCACATACGTTGTCGATAATAATAAGATGCAAGGTCATTATGTATTCCCCCAAAGCTTCTACAATGTGTAAATAAGGACCAAATAATTAGCAGAAAAGCTGTACTGAAATCGACAATACGTAACAATAAATAATTAAAAAATAATGTCAACAATGGGATGATGATGGGGCCCAATTACTTTTTAGAATCATGAGCTGTTTATGATATGAAGCCATTGAACATGAAAAGACTAGAACCCATAGATTTTATCATTTTCTTTACCACGAAGAAAACCCAAAAATAGAAAACCGGTTTGCCACTCTTATGTCATTCCATTATATCCCTTCGAGTCCTCCGTCGCCGTATGATGTTGATTCAGTCAAAACTATAACCGAATAAAAGACACCCATGAGGAAGAGATTAATTAAGACACATCCTTGGCAAAGCATGGAAATTTAACGGTGTAAATCGGTTTGGAATTAGTTATTTGGTTTGGTTTTCAGAAAGTGTTAGTAGGATCTCGAATAGAATCAAGATTCGAATCAAACCATTCATTCAATTCAATTCAATTTCGAAATTTAACTCTTACATGGTTCAATTATAGTTCTTATACTTGGGGCCGTTTGCTGTTTAAATGTCTAGAAATAATATAAAAATGGAAAAAACTTTTTCCGTTTCTATGTCGAAAACGATTTTTGGAATTATAAAAAGGTATTTGATTTTTTAGTTTTCCAAAACGTTTTTAATAGTACTGTAATCGGATTTAAGACACGAGTTAAGGCACAACGTTGGAGTTGTATGCATGCTTCGCGGTGATGAGCTTTAAAATGATGAAGGCAATCAAAACTGTGAGCTTTGCACAACCAGGTTGGAGTCACCGCTTTTGGATAGCAAGAAGTTTCAACAATGGGTTTGGATTGGGGTAGGGGTAGGGGTAGGGGCAGGTCAAGTGAAGTATCAGGATTTTCACAATTTTTGTCCTTCCCACTTGTTTCTAGAAACAAAAAAATAAGTTTCACTTGTTTCTCTATTCATGTTTTTAGAAATTTCTATTTCTATTTTGAAAAATAAGTGAAATGAAATTGAAAAATCAAACGGTTTTTAGGGTATTTTTCTATTTCTTAGCACAGAAAAAACAGAAAAACACGTTTCTAGAAACAAAATCAAGCGGACCCTTGATTAATATACTATAATATTCTAGTTCCTATGTTGTATCTGAAACCAAGCGAGAAACCAAATCGATTCTAAAATTCAATACTCGAATCAAATCGAAATTTTATTTGGTTTAGATTATTTAATCTGGTTCGGTTTTGGTTTTCGATTCCGGTTCAAATTTGACACCATTAGGCCGTATAATAGTATATATAATGCATTAATACATGTTGGTTAGGATCTTGAAATGGGTCTGATCTGGTGGCCCATGGAAGTTGACCTGATAAGTAATTAGATCCTATAGTGATCCTTAGTCAACTAACTCATGCACAACATCTAAGATTTGGCCTCTACAGTCTTTCCCAAAATAACATACTACTTTTGGGTTTGTCTATCAGTTGAGCTGTTTCTAGGTCATCTCATACAATGATCCGCCAACCCTTCTCACTCCCATTCATATCCTGCCTAGCTTCTGCCTCAAATCTGCTACTATTTGATTTCATAATTCTACTTAATCAATCATTAATCAATCAAAATCAGAATCACGCGTCTATTTGAAGGGTCTTAGAAGAGCCAAATATCTATCCTTCGGAGATATGGTGGTTAGTTCAAATGCATTATCATGGATTAATGATAATATGGAGGTGGTTAGAAGTAGTTTAAGACATTCAAAACTAAATAATCCACTACTTTATATTGGATAATTCACATGCACATAATACAATGATCTACGTGGTTCACTCATCAAGACGGGATATGTCCACAGCTGAGTGACAAATCAGAGCTTCCACTATTACAGGTAAAGAAATTACAAACTCTAACATGCCTCGACCTCATGAAGTCATTCATATATATAGCATTTTAACGTAATTATACCATAGCGAAACCTTAATTCCTGAAAGTCCTTAACTACCCTTAATTAAAAAGTCTCAAAAATTTTGGAGTAGGGAAAAAATGAATGGTACTTCTTGGATTAGACTAGATGAGGCTTCAGCAATAGCAATTTCTTTAGATCTTCACTTTTGTTGCTTTTAGGTATCAATAATAGTTTTTGTCCTTGTATTATGGATGCTATCCGCGGGTGGATTTAGTGCAATAATAAGGTTACTTCACTGTGTCCTCGTGATTGCGGGTTCAAATAGAAAAAATAATCTCTCTACAAGTAGAGGTAAGACCACGTACATTATGATCTTCCCACACCCCACAGTGACAGGAGCTTCTTGCACTGATATGCCTTCTTCTTCTTATTATTATTATTATTGTTATTATTATTATTATTATTATTATTATTATTATTATTATTATTATTATACATGAAAGATTTGTGAAGGTTATGTTCTTGGAAATGAGCTTTTTATGTTTACCCAAGGATAGAGAATCTCTCTCTCTCTCTCTCTCTCTATATATACATTCAATTGCGTAGAGGATTTGTAGAGAATAATTTGGCACACCGTCCTTGCCAATTCAAACTCATGATGGTCCCAGCTGGAAGATGACGTCCAACCCATCTATATATACCCATGCAGTGCATTATTTGGTTTGTACTAAAGAGAAACCATATAGCAAACACTAGTTCTCTCCTAATGAGTCCTTCATTATTGTGTTTCCTAGCATTTTGCCTAGTTGGTGAAGCAGTTGCAGCTGGAACTACTGACCCTAGTTTTGATACAAATTATGAGATTACCTGGGGAAATGATCATGTTCAGTCCATCAACCAAGGAAGAGAAATCCAACTCTCCATGGACAAGTCTTCTGGTTAATCTTCTTAATTACCTTCTCCTTCTTGCATTCTTCTTTCTTTCAAGTCCCCTTTTCTTATCTTGATTGATGAAGTGATGGTTGCACATTGCAGGCTCTGGGTTTCAATCCAAGTTGAGTTATGGTTCTGGGTTTTTCTCTTTGAGTATAAAGCTACCTGGTAAAGACTCTGCAGGAGTAGTTACAGCTTTCTATGTAAGGTTACCCTTTTCTGGTGTATCTTCTACTTCTGTACCGTAAGAATGATTTGGAAAGCTTTCTTATTGATTTTAATGCATTATTTGCAGCTGAATTCGCACACCAATAACCATGATGAGCTCGATTTTGAATTCTTGGGTAATAAACAAGGGAAGCCCTATACATTACAGACTAATGTGTTTGCGAATGGGGTAGGGGATAGAGAGCAAAGAATTCGTCTCTGGTTTGATCCTACAGCAGATTTCCACAACTACAAAATCCTTTGGAACCAACATCAAATTGTGTAAGTCTCTTCAATTCTCTGATGCATATTAGAAATTAAGCTCATTTAAGATTGATCTCAGTTTAATTGGCTCGAATTGGTTTATAGAGTTCAAGGTTTCACCAAGAACCTAGATCTTAGTCCAATCCAGGAAGTACTGCCGATTCTTACACGATATTGGTGTTTGGAGAGTTGTTTATAGGGGAAGGTATTTTTGTACTTACAGGAATTAGGGTTTTACTATATTGCAAGGCATTGAAACACTATATATAAGTAGTTAACTTATAAAGAGGTTACGGTTAGGGTTAAGTTAGGGTTAAAAGATCTGATTTACCGCTCGACCGCGGATGTAGCCCATCTTGAAACACGTAAGTCTTTATGATATGTGTATGTGTGGAAAAAAAATTAGTTGCTACCCAAGTTCTTGTTACCCTTGGTAGCTGCCACGGAAATGACATCCTAAGGGTAGAGATAGAAAATACCCTTCCAGGGTGGAATTTTTCAACCTATCCATTCTATTTCCCTGTAGCAGCCAATTTCAGCCAATTTTGTTCGTGTATGCATGATTGTCTTTCAATTTTTTTAATTTATCCATCGTTATTTTGTGGTTTTGTTAATTTTCTAATAAAATATTATTGAGGTATATATATATATATATATATATTCAAGTAGAAAAATCAACTTCTCTAATGTTGTATTTTGGTGTGATTGCCTTTTACAGGTTTTTTGTTGATACTGTTCCCATTAGGGTTTACAAGAATAAGACAAATATTGGGGTTAACTACCCTACTCATGCAATGCAAATTGAAGCAACCTTATGGGATGGGTCAAATTGGGCTACAGATGGAGGCCAAACAAAGGCAGATTGGAGCCAAGCACCATTCAAAGCTAATTTCCAAGGATTCAACATTAACGGCTGCCCATCATCTCAAAACTCCAACACTCAACCTTGTTATTCATCAAGGTATTGGTGGAACAGTGATAAGTATTGGCAACTAAACTCCAACCAAGAAAGAGCATATGAAGGGGTGAAAAGGAAGTACATGACATATGACTATTGTTCTGATAGATCAAGGTACCCATCACGTCCTCAAGAGTGCCCTCAATGAAAAGGACCTAACCATGCATCCTTCACCATCTTCCGTCCATTATCTCAAGCAGTCACCACCAATAGTTTTCCACCCATAAGTGATACTTCAATAATAAAGAAAACTAGATTATTTACCATTATCATAATAAACTATTGTTACCAAAGTGTGATTAATAAAATATGCTAAACGCATAATATATTTTTATTTTTCTTTATTCTTTTATTTTCTTTTAGCTTTCCCTGGCTTCTCTTGTAAGGGGTTCTTTTTTCATTGCGCTTTGCTGAATATATTGATTATTCACATAAAAAAATAAAATAAAAATCTCTTTTATATATTTTTTTTTTTTATCCTGTTTATTTTATGAGGTTGTGGATTTACAAAATTTTTTTAGTTCCACCGATATGGGATCAGACAGGTATCTATATCGGCCTCAATCAATATTGATACCGTCAATCCAATACTGATATTTGAAACCATGATAGCAACAGATCAAGATAATATGGCTTTAAGAAACTAAAGGTTACCAATTGATCTAAAACACAATCAACTCAAGTAAGAATGTTGATGGACCATGTAGGTTTGGGTTGGCATGAAATAAAAGGGAAATAGATAAAATGTAATTAATTATGGGCAATAAAAAAGTTAATTAGTAAGTTGCTTATAGTTACAAAAAAGATTTTTCAAGAACATTCCAGTCTTCAGCCAAGTTTGAGTATTGATGTATTACAGTTTCTTCGCCTACCAACCACTCAGAATATTATTGTTCTTTTATAATTTAAATGGGGTAAAAGCAAGATCCAAGAGATTCCCTAGAGATAATATACTACATAAGATATATGTTGAAGCTAAGGGCATAGTTTGGGTTGGCCATCAAGGCTTAAGCTTAACATTATCAGGCACCGGCTGTAATGTTGTGTAATGGTTCTTTATGCTCTCATTCTTGGTTAGTGAATTATATTTTTTTTTCTTTTTTCTTTTGTAAATGAATGATTAACTAAGAGAAAAAGTGGAATACAATGACAAAGACCTAGAAAGGGGATCCCTATCTAAACACCAAAACAACTAATGAAATGACGTTACATAAAAATCGCATAAGAGGTAAACAATTAAACAAAGCATGATGCACCAAAATCCAGGGAGAGGTAGAAACATCTATAAAAAGATGATATACCAAAAGCTTGGGAGGGGAAAATACATCAATAAAATGATGATACATAAAAATCCGGGGATAAGTGAGAAATGCAAGAAAAGTCCCAACTTGAGGCAAGGTGCTTATTTCTTAATGTGTCTGGACTCACAGAAAGAATGAACAGTAATTTATTTATTTGTTTTTCAGTGAAAGAAAGTAATTTGTTTCTATTCTTCAAAGAAATGGCTTCCTAGATATACTCAATAATATGTAACGAGAAGATCCATCTTTTTTTATTTCTTTTCACCAAATATAATAAATCACAATACTAAAGGCAAGCTTACCAATAATGCTAGAGACTAACTTACTATTGTAATTTTTTTAAAATCCACCTCTATCCTCTCTTAAAGAGAAGGGTAGTTCATTGATGAGGAAACACTTATTAAAGAAAAGGCGGTCCATATTTCTTGAGTTCCAACATAAACAACAATTAGCAATAGAAAGGTAGAAGTTGTATTTCTTGGGAAAATCAAAAATGGATTTTTATTACAAAAAGTTAGATAAGAAATTAGGAATATGGGACATTGAGTAGATATAGTTGAGTATAGAAGAGTGATAGTAATTGCCCGTAGATGAAATAGATTTAAAAATAAAAAATAAATAAATACAGATGTGGGATCTTACATTTTGTGTGAACGTACGTGAAAAAATTCCACACATGGACATTGTACGAATCTTTTGCCCTTTAAAACAAAATTTAGAGAAATTTCACGGTCACCCCCTGAACATTTCCCTAAATCAACGTCCTTCCATGTGTTTTCAAAAATGACATGAACACTCCCCCTAGCTTTGAAAAATGACAACTACGCTCATGTTGTTTGTATAACCAATTAAGTGATGATGTAACTGTTAGTTATTTTTCTAAATGGCCAAATACCCCCATTGAATGTAACTTTACTCATGTAATCTTGACTTTAATTAAAATCTTGAGAAATAACCATCTATTAACAACCCATTAGACGAAACCTCACAACCTAAGAAGAGTAGCTCAATCAGTACACCATCCAAAACCCTAAAACTTGGACAAGGACGATAACAAGGGCAATCCGACAAGCAATACATAACTCTCTCTCTCTCTCTCTCTCTCTCTCTCTATATATATATATATATATATATATATATATATATATATATATATATATATATATAT
>NW_024870568.1:128407-139424 GCF_013358625.1 Macadamia integrifolia
TTGTTCTGATAGATCAAGGTACCCATCACGTCCTCAAGAGTGCCCTCAATGAAAAGGACCTAACCATGCATCCTTCACCATCTTCCCTCCATTATCTCAAGCGGTCACCACCAATAGTTTTCCACCCATAAGTGATACTTCAATAATAAAGAAAACTAGATTATTTACCATTATCATAATAAACTATTGTTACCAAAGTGGGATTAATAAAATATGCTAAACGCATAATATATTTTTATTTTTCTTTATTCTTTTATTTTCTTTTAGCTTTCCCTGGCTTCTCTTGTAAGGGGTTCTTTTTTCATTGCGCTTTGTTGAATATATTGATTATTCACATAAAAAAATAAAAAAAATATCTCTTTTATATAATTTTTTTTATCCTGTTTATTTTATGAGGTTGTGGATCTACAAAATTTCCTTAGTTCCACCGATATGGGATCAGACAGGTATCTATATCGGCCTCAATCAATATTGATACCATCAATCCAATACTGATAGCAACAGATCAAGATAATATGGCTTTAAGAAACTAAAGGTAACCAATTGATCTAAAACACAATCAACTCAAGTAAGAATGTTGATGGACCATTTAGGTTTGGGTTGGCATGAAATAAAAGGGAAATAGATAAAATGTAATTAATTATGGGCAATAAAAAAGCTAATTAGTAAGTTGCTTATAGTTACAAAAAAGATTTTTCAAGAACATTCCAGTCTTCAGCCAAGTTTGAGTATTGATGTATTACAATTTCTTCGCCTACCAACCACTCAGAATATTATTGTTCTTTTATAATTTAAATGGGGTAAAAGCAAGATCCAAGAGATTCCCTAGAGATAATATACTACATAAGATATATATTGAAGCTAAGGGCATAGTTTGGGTTGGTCATCAAGGCTTAAGCTTAACATTATCAGGCACCGGCTGTAATGTTGTGTAATGGTTCTTTATGCTCTCATTCTTGGTTAGTGAATTATATTTTTTTTCTTTTTTCTTTTGTAAATGAATTATTAATTAAGAGAAAAAGTGGAATACAATGACAAAGAACGCCAAAACAACTCATGAAATGATGTTACATAAAAATCGAATAAGAGGTAAACAATTAAACAAAGCATGATGCACCAAAATCCAGGGAGAGGTAGAAACATCTATAAAAAGATGATATACCAAAAGCTAGGGAGGGGAAAAAACATCAATAAAATGATGATACAAAAAAAATCCAGGGATAAGTGAGAAATGCAAGAAAAGTCCCAACTTGAGGCAAGGTGCTTATTTCTTAATGTGTCTAGGCCCACAGAAAGATTGAGCAGTAATTTATTTATTTGGTTTTCAGTGAAAAGAAAGTAATTTGTTTCTATTCTTAAAAGAGTTCGTTGATGAGGAAACACTTATTAAAGAAAAGGTGGTCCATATTTCTTGAGTTCCAACATAAACAACAATTAGCAATAGAAAGGTAGAAGTTGTATTTGTTGGGGAAATCAGAAATGGATTTTTATTACAAAAAGTCAGATAAAAAATTAGGAATATGGGACATTGAGTAGATATAGTTGAGTATAGGAGAGCGATAGTAATTGCTCGTAGATGAAATAGATTTAAAAATGAAAAATAAATAAATACAGATGTGGGATCTTACTTTTTGTGTGAACGTACGCGAAAAAATTCCACACATGGACATTGTACAAATCTTTGGCCCTTTAAAACAAAATTTAGAGAAATTTCACGGTCACCCCCTGAACATTTCCCTAAATCAACGTCCTTCCATGTGTTTTCAAAAATGACATGAACACTCCCCCTAGCTTTGAAAAACGACAACTACGCTCATGTTGTTTGTATAACCAGTTAAGTGATGATGTAACTGTTAGTTATTTTTCTAAATGACCAAATACCCCCATTGAATGTAACTTTACTCATGTAATCTTGACTTTAATTAAAATCTTGAGAAATAACCATCTATTAACAACTCATTAGACAAAACCTCACAACCTAAGAAGAGTAGCTCAATCAGTACACCATCCGAAACCCTAAAACTTGGACAAGGACGATAACAAGGACAATCCGACAAGCAATACATAACTCTCTCTCTCTCTCTCTCTCTCTCTCTCTCTCTCTCGGGTAGAAATCGTCTGAAATTCTCATCTTGTACAATTCCATACAATTCCACCATAAATGGCTGACACGTGCAAATATTCCATATCTACGGTTCAGATTAATCAACCATAATACAATCTGAACCGTAGATATGGAATATTTACACGTGTCAGCCATTTAGGATGGAATTGTATGGAATTGTACAAGATGAGAATTTCAGACGATTTCTACCCCTCTCTCTCTCTCTCTCTCTCTCTAGATATATATATATATAGATGTAGATATATATATCCACCATCCCATTTCTGGATTTGGTTTACGAGCATTCTAAACTGCTTCAATGGTGGTCCAACAACCCTAGGATTTTGGAATGCTTTGAATTTCAGCCAAACCATAGGAGTTTGGAGTGTCGAAATGACACCTATAAAGCTTCAGGTAAGTTTTCTCCTTCAATTTACATCTTCAATGTCATCAATCTTGTTTCCTAGGGTTTACATTTTCTTGCAAAAATCATTCTCCCAAGCGTTTGTTCAGAATATTCTCTCTCTCTCTCTCTCTCTCTCTCTCTCTCTCTCCAGAGAACTAAACCAATTCCAATTTTTTCTTGTAGTTTTTGTCAGACACAAAATTAGGAGGATTTTCCCAGTAAGATTTCTTGAACCATGTATGAAAATATTCAAAATCTCTTAGGTCTTTAATGTGTTTTTACTCTCCATTTGGATGGTGCTTATCATTTAATTTCCTCTATTATCCATTCCTTATCAATTGATAATGATTTGGAGTAGAACTGAAATGAATACTTAGATAACCCCCTACATACCCTGAACTTCGAAATCTCTCAGATCTTGTTTGTATCGAAACACCAGAGTTCTTCATCAATTCAAAATTAATCATGTATGAAAAAATTCAAAATTGGAATCTCATTGTTTTCACACTTGACTAATCTTTGTTTTTTCCCTTGATTCTAGCAATGAATTGTGAAGTATGCTATCCAATACCATTGGAGTTGGAAGATGGAGTGCAAAATTGTTGACCCAGACTTATATTGGTTCTTAGACATGGTATATGACATCTATAATTCAGTCATCACACATGTCCCTGTGGTGTATAATGTAGTTTTGAAAGTGAAGTGTATACTCTTGAATAATGAGATAAGGGAGGTAATAAATGATCCTTCAATGTTTGAGCTTTTTGGTTTGCATGGTTGTGATATCATAAATCTGTATGGGGAGGACCTTATACACAACAAATCTGCCGCTATTGAATATACAGTGAATCAATTCCCTAACACTTTGGTTAATAGAGATAGTGAATCGAGTAGGCCAAGTCAACAACCTCTACAATGTCATGGTGTTGGTCTTGGTTAGAACAAGGGAAGATTAGTTGTATGTAGGGTTGCGACTAGTGTTAATACTAGTGGAAGTTGAAGTGGTAGTGCTAATGCTTTTGCTACCGCTATTGCTAGGGGAGGATCTGCTACTTCTACTACTGCAAGGCTTACGAGTATTGCTACTTCCAGTTTAAGAGCTAATAACACAAGTGAAGCATCGGGTAAGAGATTGAAAGGGTCTAATGAGGTTCTCAGGGCAACTGGTAAGAGATTAAGAGGGTCTGATGAGGTTTTCAGAGCAGCTAGTAAGAGTGTTGTATGTTAAGATGACTCTTCGGTTGGATCTAACAAAGATTGAATAATGGGTAGTGATAATGTGTGGGATGATGAAAGTGAAAGAGAAGATAGTCAGAATGATGGTGGAGGTACAGAAAGGGATCATGATGAGAATAAAGATGAAGGTTTTAGTGATGATGTGCTATTTGGTTATAAATCTGAAAAGTGTTATGATAAACATGGTCAACAGAGCTACGTTGGTGACAGTGGTAAGGTAAAAGTAGAGGAAGGTAATGTTTATGGAAGTGTACATCATTTCAGGACTGCTTTGAGAGAGTGCATCCTTCAAGAAGGTTTGATATTATTACGCTAAAAAATGAACAGGCAAGAATGACAATTATATGTAGGGCACGACATTGTTCATGGAGATTACATGCTTCACCGGTATCAAATGGTGTCACTTACATGTATCAAGGCAACAAAGAACAAGTCTGCTACATCTAGATGGATAGCTATGAGACTTCTTCAACAGCTGAGGGTTGAACCAGAAATGAAGGTGGAGACAATGTCTTACTTTATGCAGAAAACATATGGTCTTAAAATGCGTTACATCAAATTGTACAGGGCAAGTAGGATTTTCCAAGAAATTAACGAAGGCAACCATTCAAAGTCACGTGCAAAATTACCTGCATATAGTAGGTTGGTCATTGAGAAGAATAATGGGAGTATTTTTAAACTCCAATTCAATAACAGGATAGATATGTCAGATAATCCAATTTTTAAAAGATTGTTTATCTGTTTTGATACTTGTAAGAAGGGTTTCTTGAGAATATGTAAACCATTCGTGTGTCTTGATAGCTACCACCTCAAGGGCAGATATGGAGGAGTTTTGTTGAGTGCAATATCCATTGATGGGAGCAATGTTAATTTTTCCTAATGTATATGTTGTAATGGGGATTGAGTGTAAATACAGTTGGATGTGGTTTCTGAATAATTTACACGAGGTTATAGGTGATAATGTGTCACTCACTTTCATGTCGGACAAACAAAAGGTACGTTTTTTGTATGTATATTCTTTACAACTAAACATGTTCATTATATGATTTGTTGTACCTATGTGTTGTGTGGGGACTATCAAATGTAATTACTACATTTTTTCCTTATGCTTACCAAATAGTTTACCAAAGAATTTACAGTAGGCATTTATATTAGAAGTTGAAAGCAAAATAATTTGGTATGCTATTGAAAAACCATTTTTGGGTAGCCTTACAAGCTTCAACTGAATACCAATTTGAAAAGAAAATGAAAACATCAAAGAGCTAAACAATGAAGGATATTTGTATTTGAAGAAAGACCTCCAAGGATATGGTCAATGTATGCCTTTAATGTAGGAGCAAAGATGACTATATAACAAACAATATGACTGAGTCATTTAACCACTGGGTGGGAGAGCTTAAGGAGGAAACTCATTCTCACCTTGGTTGACCAACTAAGAGTGAAATTAATGGGTAGACTACATAGGGGTATGGGAAGGGGTCCATGTGGGAGGATAAAGTAACAACAAGGGTTATGATGAAATTGAACAAGGTTCAGCAAGAAGCAAGGCATTCCAATTGTCAGTCAGCAAGTGAAGGTTAATTTGAAGCCTTAGATAAATTTGGAAGCAGATTTGTGGTTAATTTTAAAGATCATAAATGTGATTGCAGAATTTGGAAAACTATTGGTATACCTTGCCAATATGCTTATACAAACAATTGCGGCTGTTTATACCATATTTTTTGCTCAGACTTAGGAACAAAGTGTTCCAACTTATGCGTAATATAGCTTGTATGGCTATGAACAAATAATTTCGCATCATCTCTAACACTAATATTGATGTACTTCTACAGTTCTACCTTTTTTTTTTATTTATTTTTCTATTCTTCATCATAGAAAAAAAAAAAAAAAGGAGGGGGGTGGTCATCAACTTACAATTGAACTTATGTGGGGTAGACTATTGAGTACCTAACCACTATCTCTCAGTGTGGGAGATCCCATTAGTTAATATTTTTTTATTTTTATGGGCAATAGAATGATCCTTGATCATGTGGCTATTACGATAGTTCGATCGCCTAGGCCAATGGGAGGGCAAGCAAAGGCATCTTCAACATATGGGTTGGAGAGGATAACGCAGTCTTTTTCTTTATTTAAAATATTTTTTATCAGTTTATTAAATAAAGTGAATTACTCGTGTAATTTGAATTCAGCCAAATAATTCATTCGAATTTAAAGTCACAATTTTTTATTTTATTTATTATTTTTGTTTTTGGTGAAAGTCACGATTTTGTTTGAATCTTCAAGAAAAATTTGTATTTGAGCAGAATAATTTGTATTATTCTCTTCGGCCGAACAATTCGCAAATTAATCAGTCCGAGATCATAATAAGATTGGTTGGTTTCTATACTACAAAAAACATGTTTAGTCGGAGCTTCATATTCAGGAACTACTGCAGTAGTAGGCTTCACATTTCACCGGACATGGATCACTCGTCACTATAGTTTCAAGTCCAGAATGAAGGGCATAGACAAGGATTCCAGCATCCAGCCATCCACCGATTCTCTTAAAGGGGCCACAGATCGTATTGCGGCGCACAATCATAAAGAAGATGGCTCATGGGCATGTTATCTTTGAGCTACAAAGAACACAGATTTTAAAACGTCTTGGTAGCATAGTGATATCCTGTAACACCCCCACCAACTTAATAGCACATCAAAAGTCCAATAGAATATGGTAATGGAATCACTTTTTGCAACAATTAACTTAAAGAGGAGAGAAAATGTTGTACATTTATTCCCATCTCTTGGGTTTTTTTTTTTTTTTCAAGATTTAACTTTTAACATTCAATGTTCTAACTGCAAGGGCAACAATGATCCTTAAACCAAAGCCCTAAATCATCCACCCATAAGTATGCATTAAACCTGAAAAGTCCTTAACTGATTCATTTTTAAGATTCAACTATCCGTTCTGCATATTCCGAGCCCAAATAACACAAAAGACCTCTTGCAACGAGAGATGTCCCCTACCTCAGAGAACACCAAAGAAAGGATTTACGATCGCAGAGTTTAACTCAGACCCAGCTGAGTTTAGCACTGCCATGTCAACTTTGTCCCTTGGAAGAAACACGAACTCACCACCTTCAATTTTCTCAAATCCACAGAGTTCAAGAAACTCAATTCCCCCTTTTACGCTACCAACTCTCTCCTGTTGAGAATATTTTTGGGAAAGAAAAAAAAGTGTCAAATGATAGAATGCAATGGTGGGGAAACTGAAATTATTTGAGATGAATATTTAAGCACCTATACACAAAATATGTGAGACTATTAATAAGAGTAGATCGACAACCAATTAGGTTTGATATGTGCTGTAATAGCACTTGAAAGTACCATTGCTAATTACGGTCCAAAAAGCATGCAGGGGACCAGACTATGATGATCCAACCAGTGTGATTTTGAGGCTATAATTAGAAACAGCAATTTTTTTACCTGACCTGCAGACCATACTAACCCACCCGACCAGTTTAGCTTCACATCCTAATCAAAGGGTCCTGGGTCAGTGCGGAGCAAGATTTTAAAACTTGGGATCAGTCTTGGGAGCAGTCTCAACCAAAATGATACAGATTGGATTGGTATTTGTTGGGATCAGACTTTTTTTTCTTTTTAATTTGATATTTTGGACCATTTTTTCCTTATACCTAACTGATGGATTGGTACAGATCAAATCGGTATTGTGGATCAGTCTAGGCCAATACCAATCCGATCCTAGCAATCCCGACAGATCCAATCCCATTTTTAAAACCATGGTGCAGAGTGGCCAATCGTAACTAAAGTTGGCCTGGACTGGCAGGCCAATTCCAATCTGAATAACCCAATGTAAACAAGTTCTGGTTGGTACTGCATAAAATGAACCACTTTACCATAAAAGGCCTAAGCGAACCTGGAAATTTAGTAACAAACCCGTAAACACATCCAATGATTTCACAAATATACACCAGCATGTGAGTAAGCATTTGAGTTTAAAATGATCCACCAATGCAGTCCCTTACCTGAAATGATGGATTGTTGAGTCGAATCTTCCTGAACTTCTCCTCATTCGGATTCTTTGCAACATTTCCCACGTAAGTTAGGAGGGTCTGGAATGCCCTCTTCACTTTGGCATCATCGTCCTAACTCAATAGAGAAAAACAAGAATGAGGTAAGATATTCGTTGACTCTTCGATGTGGAAGTTGGAGTCACATATATCAGAAAGTTTGACTGAAGTCATGCCGACAGTTCCCTATAGAAGCATGGGCAAAGAGCCACAGTGGAAAGTTTTGAAAATCTCTTCAATTTTTTTACTTCAGAAAGAATATATATTCCTTTTCTTTTTTTTTTCTCTTTGGAAGATCATTCAAATAGGATATATCTCAACCTAAGTATGCCTACTAATCCAATATAGTGTAACACACTCCATGCCTACTAATCTAATATAGTGTAATACTCCCCCAGCAGAACACCATCAGGGAAAAAGAAAAATCTCAAAATATTCATTACATAAGAAGTGGCCCAATCCCATTACCCAACTCTTTGCAGATGTGTGCACATGCACGTGTTTTGAGTTCCCATACTCATCCATATCGTATGCTCCCCAAGCCCTAATCCCCTCCATATTCTGGTAGATATTTACAATCTACAACCCTGGATGATGCATGGGACTTTTCTTAACCATCTCTTTAATGAGCTATGTGTATATATACACCAAAAGATTTCCAAAGAAAAAAAAACACAGAACTTTTTGTCAATATTCTGCAGCTTGTGTGGGAGCCTGCAATATTGAGATTCTCTTTTCGCTCAGTTCTCTATTGAACAAAAATTCCATTTTTTTTATATTTTGGTTGCAAACAAATATGCCAACACTAAGAGGTTTTAGAACACTAACTAGTTCCTTGTGTTCTAAATATCTGAACTTAACGAGTATCACTAGATCAGTTCTAAATAAATCCTGATGGAGTGAAAATGGTTCAGCAATGCAGGTGTGAGACAGCTTTTGGTCAAATACGAACCCACCGAAGAGGGAGAAGTGGGCAAGGTATACTGGACATATCAAAGCAAACAAGAGAGAATAAAAAATAAAAGAAAGAGAAACAGCAAGAACCACTTAACCTTAACAAAGTAATTTACAAAATAAATGCTGTTCACCTTGTGATTTTGCTTGAGAGATCGTAAACAGTCTCTCATGCGCTCAGCCTTTGTAGCAGGCCTTACAGGCAACAAACTCTGAAATTCATATAGTAAGACATTAATAATCTATCAATACAAATTTCAACTGATACGTAGTACATAGTAGTTAGATGTCAACAGGCAAGCACCTTTTTTTCCTCCACAACAGGTGTGGGGGGTTTTACAGCTGCTGCAGGGTCTTCGGGTGGCAACCCAAGCTTCCTCCTCCTTTCAGCCTGTAGAGACATAAGTAAGCAAATTCGGAATCTTACAAGCCTAAAAACCCAGGTCTAGACTCAAAACATATATGATGCTAACCTCTATCTCAGACCGAACATATTATTAAGACTCAAATATCACAGAGACAGAATCAAATCCTAATTATCATTAATTCGTTAAATAAAAATAATCAAAAGTAAACTCTCATATTGGTCACCATTCTTTACTTTGCTAGTGATGTTTAAGTTGCACGAGTTATTGACAAGTAAATTCTCTTTTCTCTACCTACTACGATAATGAAGAAAGGAATTATTACAATCCTATGTTATTACTTTCTCTATAAGAAATCGACATGCAAACTAAGAAAAAACAAACATCTCCAGATTGTAAGAAAATATGAACCATAATGCTGATCATTTAACTGCAATAAATGATAATAATGATGCAAAAATCCAGGTAGGACCTTATCTTCCTCTAGTTTCTGTCTGATTTTCTCCCTTGCTCTTTTCTCTTCCTCCTTCTCTGCTTTCCGGAAGGCCAATAAACTACAATACAGCAAAGGAAGTGCAAGTCATTCAAAAACTAAAAATATATCAAGTAACTTACCAGGTGGAAAGTTTGAAGTTAAGAATAGACAATGGGTAAGATTGAAAGGAAAACATGACAGATAAATCTTTCCAGTTTAAGACAAACCGTTTTCTTTCCTGTTCCTCCTCAATTCGCTTTGCTTCAAGTAGTTCCTTGCCAGCTCGAATCCTTTCCTATAACCATACTGTAGCTTGATTACACAGTAGGAACCTCAACAGAACAATAGCAAAAATTAAAGACAGATGAAGGATCACATCACAGGCATGTTTCCAGGACATGCTCTCATAAAAGATTGTCTTCATCATCATCATCACCCGCTAATAACTACTGTAGGGCCAATGAGATCTTTTAGGCCAACCTAAAATTTTAGTTTCCTAATTTAGCATTGGGAGGAAGAGTAACTTGGACAGGAAAACTGGGTACAAACAGAAGTTCCCTCCTATATCGTTGTGATAATAACAGATATGGAGTAAGTGAAGACGACATATGTTAAGACTCAGATATGGTGCATTGCAGTAAAATGGACTCAGCACACAAAATATTACCACTGAAAGTTAGGGGGAAGTAGAAATCTCCACATTTATCAGCCATGTGGAGGTGCTAGGTCAGCTGTAATACTCAACTCAACCTCAACTCAACTAAGCCTTTCCCAGATAAAAGCAGCCACTACACGAATCCTGGTTCACCACTCAACTCCGTTTAAAGCCACAACTATTCTTAAACCTAAGGCAACCATATCTCTCTAATTGTTCTCAGGTAATCTTTGGCCTACCCCTTGTTCTTTTACCTAACCTAATCTGCAAACTACTCACTCCTTAACAGTTCATTCAATGGCCTCTGTTTTATATGCTCAAGCCACCTCAAATGGCTCCGACCAAAGCAGATTTCACCATGCTGTAGCTAATTAAAGTAACTAATCTTAAAGACAATGAAAAACAGAATTTCATATTTGAATCAACAAACCCATCTTGAGACCATTTTTTCTACTAAATACATAACCTTGATTTTTAAAATTCATATCAAAGATAATTGCTGACAAGCTAAAAAATTTCATTGTAAGAATGCAAGGTAATAAGAGGAGGGAGTCATCATGATATTTCAGCAAATACCTTCTCCCTTTCAATTTCCATTCTCTTTTCCTCCTCCTCTTTCTTTTTCCGAGCTCGCTCCCTGAAAAAGCATGTAAGGAATTAAGAACTAGAAAGGGAGGAATTGTGATATAAAAGATCCAAAAATCACTTGAGAGATGGAGAAAGCAGATCACAACTGAACCAAAAATATATAAT
>NW_024870568.1:139444-152401 GCF_013358625.1 Macadamia integrifolia
CTGCTCCAGGAGTCAAGTCTATGGCAAATTCCAACTCTCTATCAGGGGGTAAATGCACCAGATCATCTGGGAAAACATCGGGAAACTCTTTAACCACCTTTACTTCTTCTAGAGGTGTAACTCTTGCATCAACATCGACTACCGAGGCTATGTAACCCTGACATCCACTTTCTAGTAACTTTACCGCTTGGAGAGCGGAGACCAGAACCTTCCGCACTCTTTTCATGGTATCTGCTCGGTATACCCACTCTTTCCCTTCGTTATCTGTTACCTTAATCAGCCTTTCCGCACAGATCACATTAGCTCGGTGAGCCGACAGCCAATCCATACCCAATATAGCATCAAAATTCTGCATATTGAATTTAATGAGTTGCACATCAAAGTTCTTCCCACTAATCTCCACCGGGCACGGCCCATACACTTCCTTCAACTGTGCAATTTTACCAGTAGGCATACTAACAATCATTCCCTGGTCTAGGATCCTGGGTGACATCCCAAGCTTCCCTACAAATCTCTTAGATGCGAATGAATGAGTAGCTCCTGAATCAAATAAAACATAGGCTGGTATGCCCGATATGGGTAGGATACCTAATATAACGGTGTATATTAATTTCAGCAGGTCATCAATCTTAATCATAATGAACTTCTTAATTTAAAATGTACCTGCTACAACTTCTGTACTAGCCTCAGCTTCCTCGGCTGATAGGGCATACATCCTTCCCTGCGGTTGATTGCCTCGAGGCAAGGGAGGTCGGTAAGCAGAGGGCTGACTGGAGGGCAAGGCTGGTCGGGACCGACAGTCTTTCGCATAATGCCCATAGGAATGGCAGTTGAAGCAACGAATCTGAGACGTCGGAACTGGAGCGGGGCCCCTCTGCACTTGACCCGATGCAGATGAAGGTCGAGGTGGCCTTGGAGCTGTAGGAGCCACACTAGTGTTCGGGCGAAAGGAAGTAGAACCCGAACCACCAACTGGCCTAGAAGGGTAGCCAGATGGCCTATAGGGCTGCCTATACATAGGCCCAGAACTGTATGATCCACGGTATGCTTTGGAGGAATTTCCCACATCAGGGAATGGATTTGATCTCTTCCACAGGCCAGGAGTGAGGGACTGTTCACCCTTTTGCTTATCTTCCATTGTTTTGGCCTTCTGTACAATCTGGCCATATTCGGTCAAATCCAAGACTTCCAGCACAGACCCAATAGATGCTTTTAGGCCCTTTAGGAACCTTGCTGCCTTCTCTTCAGCTGTTCGCATATGCCTTGGGGCAAAATGGAATAAACTTTCAAACTGTTGCTGATACTCAAGGACAGTCTTACCTCCTTGAGTTAAGGCCATGAACTCCGTCTCTTTTCGATCTCTGAAACTGCGCGGATAGTGGTTGTCCAAGAACAACTCCTTAAACTGCTCCCAAGTAGGTTCTGGATGAGCAGCCATTAATATAGGCTTGGAAGCTTGCCACCAAGAATTTGCCTCTTTCTTGAGTTGTAACCCAGCACAAATGAGCTTCTGGGCATCCGTGCACTCAAGCACCTCAAATATCTTCTCCAATTCTTGGATCCATTGATCCGGTTCTAGAGGATCACTCCCCACCTTAGAGAATACCGGTGGTAAGTTCCTCTTGAACGACTCTACCACCCTTGACGTGTTGCTCGTCGCCGGGAAGTTAGGAGCATAGGCAGGATAGTAGGCATAAGGATGAGGCATCCCATGCTGAGGAATACCGAATGGTGGGATTGGAGGTGTACCCACTGGTGGTCCCGTTCCCGACCCTACAGGTGGGTCCTGCGGAGTGGGCACCCGGGGAGGTTGACCCGGTTGAGAAAATTCCAATTGTTGCTGGATGGCAGTCATAAATGCTTGCTGTTGTTGAAGCATTTGTTGCTGGAAAGCTTGTTGGGACTGCTGAATTATTGTAGCAACATCTCCCGGTGTAATGACCGGTGGTGGGTCCGGGAGTGCAGTCATAGGTGGGTCCCCATGTGCCCCACCCTGACCATGGGTCTCTGCAGGTAGTGGAGGTGAGGTATGCCCCACAGAACGGGCCCCTCCGGAATTTCGTGGTCGACCGACCCGACGAGGACCCCGCGAGGTACCTCGGGCATTACTACCGGATCTAGTACGTACCATCGTATCCTTGTACCTGGAACATATCACACACCATATTGATTAAACACCATAAACTGATTTAGGCACACAATCATATGCCATTATATGAGGTGTTGTAGTGTATGATAGGCTGTAATTAGTCATAGTTTAATTCCAAGATACGGGCGAAGTCCACATCATGCATGCTAATGGTCCCACTCGACCATAGCCCATTGATCAGAGGACTAATTTCCACCATAAAACCAATAAATTCACAATAGGAGAAGAGAAGGGAAAAGGCAAAGAGGAAAGAAAATTTTTTTTTTTTTTTTTTTTTTTTTTTTTCCTCTGCCCTAACCGGTGGGATGAACCGGCGGGTAGGGACCCGCCGGTCTGACCCGCCGGTCCCAACACCCAAACCGGCGGGTGTCACCGGCGGGTAGGGACCCGCCGGTCTGAACCCGCCGGTCATTCCCGAATTAAAAGGCGAACAGGGCCAGAAAGGCCCTGCATCGCCTATCACTCTCACTCTCTCCCCTCTCTTTCTTCCTTTTCCATCTTGGACGATTTTGGGGGTCTACTCGGCACTCATACTCGCGATTCCACTCATCCACACGGTGCTTTAGTGAAGAGTCAACTCGTCTTCATCCAAGTATGTTCTTCTTCTTCTCCTTTTTCCCAGAATTTCAAATTTGGGTGAAATGCTTGATTAGGATTTGCTTTCTAGGCTTTCTTTCTCTATTTTCCACCATAGAAAAGTATTATCATGTGTTTGTGATGATTCCATTGTGCTCATTTGTAGTTTATAGGAATCATCCCACTTTATTTGGAGAGAAACCCAAGTTGATGCCCTAGGTTCCCAAATTTGGGGTTTCTTCAATCCTTACTGTTTTGCTCAAATTGACGACTCCTTTGTAATGCATTCCGCTTGTTTTACGCTAGATATGAGTTAGATTTCATTGAATCATCTATTATTCTTGCAACCCCATGTATTTCCCATGAAAATTCCTATTTTGGCATTGGTTTCCTTGATTTTCATCCATACTTGTACTCATGGAGTTTCATAGTCCTTTTTGGGGTATATTCTTGAAATTTTATCATCCCATTACTATGGCATTTCATTCTAGACCTAGGGTTTCAAGCTTTCACTCCATTCTATTGCAATTTGCTCAATGAACTTGAATTCCCCCATTTCACTCATGCCTATTGCTTTTGCTGTCCTTTGCTGTCATTTTACTGTTTTGGCACGTTTCCATGCGTTGCCATCACCATGTTTCATGTCATAAGTTTTCTATCCTTCCTAGATCGTTGCCGTTCCCATTTTGCAGAAATTGGGTTTTGGATTTCCCCTTCTTTAATGCTGCTGTCTTTTCTTACTGTACTAACCCAACTTTCTTTACTTATTGTCAGGATGTCTTCACGCACCGGCAGAGGACCATCTTCCTCTGGTGTTCGACGCAAGACCACCGCTTCTAAGCGGAAAAGTGCGGAGACCAGCACTTCAGCTCATCGCACAGGGAGACCTGCACCTGCTCAGTCTGACCCTTCAGACTACGATGAGGAGCACTTCACTAGTGCCGAGGCCGCAGCCAAATGGCCTATCTTCCTGAAGGGGCCAGTGTTGATGGAAAAGACCGTGGTAGTCGAGGACTTCCACAAGGCCCAGCTTCAGGAGAGGTTCTCAGCATTGGGCTGGGACACTATTCTTCAGGTGGACCGACCGTGCTACGATCAGCTCGTCCGTCGGTTTTATTGCAACCTCGAGGTGTCGTATCAGTACGGGGAATTCACCGTCAGCAGCTTGGTGAAGGGGGTGGATATCCAGCTGACGGTAGGCACCTTGGCCAGCATACTGGGTATTTCGGCGGCGGGACACCGATACTACAGTCCCCCCAGGAGTAGACCTCAGGGACCGTTCATGAGCATGGAGACACCGGACTTCATCTACGAGACCATCTGCGGCAGCAGCAGTCGCCCGGAGTCCGAGACATCTTTCTTCCCTGAGGTCCGTCTCTTCGCCCGGTTGATCCAGTTCAACCTGCTCCCCAGAGGAGGTCATCGGAACCAGGTAGGTTTCATGACGGCTTTCATTGCCTTTTGTATTTTTACGGCAGCAGAGGGAGGCAGGGAGCACTTGTGCCTTCCCTATATCATCCTCAGAGCGATGGAGCACCATGCTTCCCACCCAGAGGACAGAGGATTCCCCTACGGCAGGATCCTCACCAGGATCTTCGAGTTCTTCGGGGTGGATCTGAGCGGAGAGGAGGGGAAGACTCCGGCCGATAGGTTCGATCGGAGCAACCTCTTGAAGATGGGTCTCCACACCCTCATGGATTCACCTCCGAGATCGGGAGCTCGGAGAGGTAGGGGTAGGAGGGCTGCCCCTGTAGAGGATGTCCTCATGGAGGAGGAGTCCAGTGAGGAGGATGAGGACTACGTTCCTCAGGACGAGGAGGAGGAGCCGATGGTTGGTGGCATCCCTGAGGAGGTGCCTCAGGAGTCGAGAGGTACGGGCCCTAGTTCTTCCAGAGCTGCAGCCCCACCATATGGAGCCCCACCACCTGGGAGTGGTGACTACGACTATGAGGATAGGACAGCCTCCATGCGGGCCTTGCAGGATGGCCAGGTCCAGATACTGAGGCAGCTAGACGAGATTTCCTCCAGGCAGATCACCTTGGAGGATTCCTTCCGTAGGCTGGGTCAGGATTTGGATACCAGGGCCACCGCCATCTCAGCGGATTATGGCCGGCTTCGGAGGGAGGTACGATTGGTGAACACGAGGTTAGATTATTACGATCACCGCTTCGACTTTAACTCCAGGCCTCCAGCGAACTTGGTGATCATCGACGACGATGACGACGACCAGTGAGGGGTTGGCTTGCCCACACTAGCTGTTTATCCATTTTTCTCTCCTTTTTGTAGACATTGTGTATTTATTTAGCTCATTCCTTGTAATTGCAATGTAACTTGATTTTCATTTATGGAATAAAATGTCTTTGGATAATGGATTATGGTGGTGTTTTCATATGTGGAATACCTGTGTGGTTTTGTGGTGATGTGACTTTTCTATCTGTGCTCTTTGTTATATTATTATCTGTTGTTTATCAGGTTTTGTGTAAAATTTTTGGAAATCCCACTTTACGCCGTTATGCTGCCGAAATTTCGTCGAAATAGTACTTTATAGGTTATAGTACCAACCTAATTACCTTTTATCTACACTCACGCATGCCATGAATGCAACTTATAATATAACTCAATTTTTTTATACTTCCTTTCTTTGACTTTTAATCTTTAAAGCTTTTATATTTGCCCAACCCCATTTTCCTATTATAGAATCTACGGGATTCTAATGGTATGCTGTGAGTGGAGCAGAGCATCACGCTCTGATACCACCGTTTGTCACACCCCGTTCGCACTGAACCGGAGCGGTGACCGAGTTAACACCGGTTAACCCAAACCTGCCAGGATCATCAGACACTGTATTCCACCACAGCATACACACACTAAAATCAACTCATCAATTCAGCGGAAGACTAAGTTTTACCTGTAATAATTCCCATATACCTGATACCCAAATGGCGATACCATAATTATATACATTTGGGCCCAAAGGCATGATATATATACACAAAAAGAATAAAGTTTGAATATCAATTATATACAGGAAATTATCAAAAACATCAGAGTACGCAGCCCGGCATCGGTATCAAGGCTGGAGCTCAGCTCGGCCTCAGAACCGCTGCCCCGCAACACAGCTCTCACACGCGCAGTCTACGCCGTGCTCAAACTCATCAGGGGTCCACCAGTCCTCCTCAGGAAACTCGACTGTGGGACCCACCCCCTGCTCCTCAGATGCATGACCTGCAAAATCATCTAAAAAGGGGTGTACACGTGGAATGAGCTCACTAGCTCAGTAAGTAGAGAGGTGGACCACACACAACAGTCCACACATCACAACACATCATATGTACTACATGCCATGCAAATCATTTTAGATCACATACACCTAATCAACATTACTAAGTCTTTGGTTTTAGTGCTACTACAACCACAGTGCGCGTATACTCCGGGTACGAGCCGCGAACTCCCTCCCGCGATAGGCCCATAGGGCTGTTGGAGAAGGCCCACCGTGAGTACTCGGAAAAATAAAGATAATACCGTCCACCGGCTCTCAACAAAAATGTAAATAAATTAAATGACAGTGCTGACTCCAGCAATTTAAAAGCAGTACGATTGGCCCTCTTGAAATACCACCGGGGTTGCCGGCTGTCCTACATGACTCGCCGGGCGTAATGCCTAACCGCCACAGTGTCCGACAACCGCGACCCCTGCTTCCCCCCAAATGGCAACCCAACACCTCAACCCCTGTTGGGAAAGGTCGTAGCACGGGATGGTGAGAATCCTAATACCGCATGCTCCTATATGCAGTACGACTGCATAGTGCCTCCGTGTCCCATACCACGGGCCACCAATGCATTCGCTTCCAAGCCGACCACGGCATCTAGTCTATCAAGGCATTATGCAACATGATGTACACATTCAACATATAACAACACATTCAATTTGCATTTGAAAAGTAAACATAGCATATATGCACATCAATGAGTGGAATGACTAATCTATATAGCATATTCATGATGACATGACTAAATTAGATATAGTGATATGAATGCCAAACAAATGCCTTGAAACAAGGCCAAACGTCCTCTCTCCACTTACTTGTAGTGTATAAGGATTCCCGCTCGGTACGGGTGAGATCCGGAGCGAATCGGGTAGGCTTTGGTGAACCTAACAAAATTGAGCGGGGTTAGCACTTCACCAATTTAGAATCAAAATTAATGAAATCCGACGTCAAAATCGTGTTTAGAACGTCGAAAGAAGGTCCCACGTCCGATTTGGGCTCAATCGGACCTAAGAATCACATTCTGTCCACTCGGGTGGGTCACTCAGGTGGGTTGTCCACCCACCGGTCCAACCCGCCGGTTTGGGACCGGCGGGTCCTACCCGCCGGTTAGGCCAGGGACCCCCTGGTCCTCTCGGATGGGTGTCTCAGGCGGGTAGGGACCCACCGGTTGTACCCGCCGGTTTTGGCGGAAAAACCCCAGTTTCTTCTCATCTTCCTCCATTCCTTGGGGACCCAAATGGGGCTTTTCTCAACCCATTCCTCACACCTTTAGAGTCCTATAGGATGGTTCTAGCTTAGATTTAAGTTAGATTCAAGTGAGGGGAACCATCTTACCTTCTTTGCTCAAGAATGACTTCAAACCCTCCAAATCACTTCCAACTCACAATGCTCCTTCTACCTTGTCAATATCTCTTCAAATCCTTCAAGATCAACACATAAATCATCTATTAAACCTTAGATCCATCATTCCAAGAGGTGTTTACAAGATCTTAAGAAATCATACTCGAACCAAGGGTTTAAAGCGTGGGTTTGGCGAATGTTTATAAAACCCAGCTTTTCTTACCTCCAACTGTAGATCTCGAGTTGAAGATTACTCTCCCGGCACCGGAATGGCAAGATCGAGCTTCGGCGCCGCTGAAATCCTTCCTTTCTTCTTCCCTTTCTTCTTCTCTCTCCTCTTTACTTTTCTCACCAAACGTACGAGGGTAATAAATGGAAAGAAAAGAAGTCATAAAGTTTTATATACTATTCCTACTTAAGTGAATAGTGATGGATGGGTCACTCAGGTGGGTGGGTGTACCCACCTGACATACCCATCCAAGAGTCAAAACTTGGGATTTTGACCGGGCTCGGACCTCGGCTCGGACCTCACCCTAGGCATACGATGTAGCATACGTATATACCTTAAAATATGGATATAATACCTGTTTTATCCGTACATAGCCTTATGGTAGGTGCACGTACACGGTTTGGGCACTCCCGTCTCTTCTGGCACTGGCTCTGACTCGTCGGGCCAGCCGGTGTTTAAGGTCACCCGTGCCATCATAGCCCATAAGGAACTCGCTCTAACATCCTCTGGCTCGGTTCCTGTATGGTTAAACCGGTTCAACCACGAAATCAGACCGGGTTTAAGAAGCGGGATATTACAAAAATAATTTGGTACGCTATTGAAAAACCATTTTTGGGTAGCCTTACAAGCTTCAACTGAATACCAATTTGAAAAGAAAATGAAAACATCAAAGAGCTAAACAATGAAGGATATTTGTATTTGATGAAAGACCTCCAAGGATATGGTCAATGTATGCCTTTAATGTAGGAGCCAAGATGACTATATAACAAACAATATGACTGAGTCATTTAACCACTAGGTGGGAGAGCTTAAGGAGGAAACTCATTCTCACCTTGGTTGACCAACTAAGAGTGAAACTAATGGGTAGATTACATAGGGGTATGGGAAGGGTCCATGTGGGAGGATAAAGTAACACCAAGGGTTATGATGAAATTAAACAAGGTTCAGCAAGAAGCAAGGCATTCCAATTGTCAGTCAGCAAGTGAAGGTTAATTTGAAGCCTTAGATAAATTTGGAAGCAGATTTGTGGTTAATTTTAAAGATCATAAATGTGATTGCAGAATTTGGAAAACTACTGGTATACCTTGTCAATATGTTTATACAAACAATTGCAGCTGTTTATACCATATTTTTTGCTCAGACTTAGGAACAAAGTGTTCCAACTTATGCATAATATAGCTTGTATGGCTATGAACAAATAATTTCGTATCATCTCTAACACTAATATTGATGTACTTCTACAGTTCTACCTTTTTTTTTTTTTTTTTTTTTTTTTTCTATTCTTCATCATAGGAAAAAAAAAAAAAAGGAGGGGTGTGGTCATCAACTTACAATTGAACTTATGTGGGGTAGACTATTGAGTACCTAACCACTATCTCTCAGTGTGGGAGATTCCCATTAGTTAATATTTTTTTATTTTTATGGGCAACAGAATGATCCTTGATCATGTGACTACTACGATAGTGCGATCACCCAGGCCAACGGGAGGGCAAGCAAAGGCATCTTCAACATATGGGTTGGAGAGGGTAACGCAGTCTTTTTCTTCATTTAAAATATTTTTTATCAGTTTATTAAATAAAGTGAATTACTCGTGTAATTTGAATTCAGCCAAATAATTCATTCGAATTTAAAGTCACAATTTTTTATTTTATTTATTATTTTTGTTTTTGGTGAAAGTCACGATTTTGTTTGAATCTTCAAGAAAAATTTGTATTTGAGCAGAATAATTTGTATTATTCTCTTCGGCCGAACAATTCGCAAATTAATCAGTCCGAGATCATAATAAGATTGGTTGGTTTCTATACTACAAAAAACATGTTTAGTCGGAGCTTCATATTCAGGAACTACTGCAGTAGTAGGCTTCACATTTCACCGGACATGGATCACTCGTCACTATAGTTTCAAGTCCAGAATGAAGGGCATAGACAAGGATTCCAGCATCCAGCCATCCACCGATTCTCTTAAAGGGGCCACAGATCGTATTGCGGCGCACAATCATAAAGAAGATGGCTCATGGGCATGTTATCTTTGAGCTACAAAGAACACAGATTTTAAAACGTCTTGGTAGCATAGTGATATCCTGTAACACCCCCACCAACTTAATAGCAATAGAATATGGTAATGGAATCACTTTTTGCAACAATTAACTTAAAGAGGAGAGAAAATGTTGTACATTTATTCCCATCTCTTGGGTTTTTTTTTTTTTTTTTTTTTGATTGTCAAGATTTAACTTTTAACATACAATGTTCTAACTGCAAGGGCAACAATGATCCTTAAACCAAAGCCCTAAATCATCCACCCATAAGTATGCATTAAACCTGAAAAGTCCTTAACTGATTCATTTTTAAGATTCAACTATCCGTTCTGCATATTCCGAGCCCAAATAACACAAAAGACCTCTTGCAACGAGAGATGTCCCCTACCTCAGAGAACACCAAAGAAAGGATTTACGATCGCAGAGTTTAACTCAGACCCAGCTGAGTTTAGCACTGCCATGTCAACTTTGTCCCTTGGAAGAAACACGAACTCACCACCTTCAATTTTCTCAAATCCACAGAGTTCAAGAAACTCAATTCCCCCTTTTACGCTACCAACTCTCTCCTGTTGAGAATATTTTTGGGAAAGAAAAAAAAGTGTCAAATGATAGAATGCAGTGGTGGGGAAACTGAAATTATTTGAGATGAATATTTAAGCACCTATACACAAAATATGTGAGACTATTAATAAGAGTAGATCGACAACCAATTAGGTTTGATATGTGCTGTAATAGCACTTGAAAGTACCATTGCTAATTACGGTCCAAAAAGCATGCAGGGGACCAGACTATGATGATCCAACCAGTGTGATTTTGATGCTATAATTAGAAACAGCAATTTTTTTACCTGACCTGCAGACCACACTAACCCACCCGACCAGTTTAGCTTCACATCCTAATCAAAGGGTCCTGGGTCAGTGCTGAGCAAGATTTTAAAACTTGGGATCAGTCTTGGGAGCAGTCTCAACCAAAATGATACAGATTGGATTGGTATTTGTTGGGATCAGACTTTTTTTTTCTTTTTAATTTGATATTTTGGACCATTTTTCCCTTATACCTAACTGATGGATTGGTACAGATCAAATCGGTATTGTGGATCAGTCTAGGCCAATGCCAATCTGATCCTAGCAATCCCGACAGACCCAATCCCATTTTTAAAACCATGGTGCAGAGTGGCCAATCGTAACTAAAGTTGGCCTGGACTGGCAGGCCAATTCCAATCTGAATAACCCAATGTAAACAAGTTCTGGTTGGTACTGCATAAAATGAACCACTTTACCATAAAAGGCCTAAGCGAACCTGGAAATTTAGTAACAAACCCATAAACACATCCAATGATTTCACAAATATACACCAGCATGTGAGTAAGCATTTGAGTTTAAAATGATCCACCAATGCAGTCCCTTACCTGAAATGATGGATTGTTGAGTCGAATCTTCCTGAACTTCTCCTCATTCGGATTCTTTGCAACATTTCCCACGTAAGTTAGGAGGGTCTGGAATGCCCTCTTCACTTTGGCATCATCGTCCTAACTCAATAGAGAAAAACAAGAATGAGGTAAGATATTCGTTGACTCTTCGATGTGGAAGTTGGAGTCACATATATCAGAAAGTTTGACTGAAGTCATGCCGACAGTTCCCTATAGAAGCATGGGCAAAGAGCCACAGTGGAAAGTTTTGAAAATCTCTTCAATTTTTTTACTTCAGATAGAATATATATTCCTTTTCTTTTTTTTTTCTCTTTGGAAGATCATTCAAATAGGATATATCTCAACCTAAGTATGCCTACTAATCCAATATAGTGTAACACACTCCATGCCTACTAATCTAATATAGTGTAATACTCCCCCAGCAGAACACCATCAGGGAAAAAGAAAAATCTCAAAATATTCATTACATAAGAAGTGGCCCAATCCCATTACCCAACTCTTTGCAGATGTGTGCACATGCACGTGTTTTGAGTTCCCATACTCATCCATATCGTATGCTCCCCAAGCCCTAATCCCCTCCATATTCTGGTAGATATTTACAATCTACAACCCTGGATGATGCATGGGACTTTTCTTAACCATCTCTTTAATGAGCTATGTGTATATATACACCAAAAGATTTCCAAAGAAAAAAAAACACAGAACTTTTTGTCAATATTCTGCAGCTTGTGTGGGAGCCTGCAATATTGAGATTCTCTTTTCGCTCAGTTCTCTATTGAACAAAAATTCCATTTTTTTTATATTTTGGTTGCAAACAAATATGCCAACACTAAGAGGTTTTAGAACACTAACTAGTTCCTTGTGTTCTAAATATCTGAACTTAACGAGTATCACTAGATCAGTTCTAAATAAATCCTGATGGAGTGAAAATGGTTCAGCAATGCAGGTGTGAGACAGCTTTTGGTCAAATACGAACCCACCGAAGAGGGAGAAGTGGGCAAGGTATACTGGACATATCAAAGCAAACAAGAGAGAATCAAAAATAAAAGAAAGAGAAACAGCAAGAACCACTTAACCTTAACAAAGTAATTTACAAAATAAATGCTGTTCACCTTGTGATTTTGCTTGAGAGATCGTAAACAGTCTCTCATGCGCTCAGCCTTTGTAGCAGGCCTTACAGGCAACAAACTCTGAAATTCATATAGTAAGACATATTAATAATCTACCAATACAAATTTCAACCGATATGTAGTACATAGTAGTTAGATGTCAACAGGCAAGCACCTTTTTTTCCTCCACAACAGGTGTGGGGGGTTTTACAGCTGCTGCAGGGTCTTCGGGTGGCAACCCAAGCTTCCTCCTCCTTTCAGCCTGTAGAGACATAAGTAAGCAAATTCGGAATCTTACAAGCCTAAAAACCCAGGTCTAGACTCAAAACATATATGATGCTAACCATAGTTGTCAAGGCGTCGCCTAGGCGTCCAAGCGGTTTTTTAGGGCCAGGGCGAGGGACGCCATTGCTGAAGTATAAAAGGCGGTCGCCTTTGGTATAAAGGCGTCGCCTTGGTCGCCTTGGACGCCTTGGTGTATTTTTTTTTTTTTTTTACTTTTACTTAATTATTTATTTTTTATATTCTGATTCTTAATTTTTCATTTGCTGAAGTACAGGTTTTTAAAGGATGTGAGATACATGGAATCATTTACTCTCAAGTGAACAACAAAAGAAAAAAAAATAAAAAGGTTTGGTGGTGGGGGGAAATAAAACATGCAAAGTTTTTTTAAAACCCTCCATTTCTCTCGTTCAGTCGTTCTCTCTACCGGCCGGTGACCTGCGACTGCCATTACAAACTAACAATCGTCGGAGAACCGCTGTGATTCAACCGATCGATTGAACACGACCCAACGACTCTCTCTTCAACGTCCTCGAAAA
>NW_024870568.1:153696-194184 GCF_013358625.1 Macadamia integrifolia
GCTATTCTCAAATGTTGTTATTTATGTGATAACCATGTTTTTTATGTACAAAACATTCTGCCCTGCAAGTATATAGACTGTAATAGTGTAATCTGTGATTCTGTATTATGAATTTATGATTGCATGATTATTATTGTTGTGCATTAGTGTAGTGCATTAGTGCATTAGTGTAGTGCATTAGTGCATTAGTGCATTAGTGCATTAGTGCATTAGTGCATTAGTGCATTAGTGCATTAGTGAATTAGTTATTATTTTTTAGATTGTAAAGTGCATTGTAGATTGATATGCTTTTTCTTATTTTTTGTTACTTAGTTTCTCTTGTTGTTGTTTCTTATGTTTATGTAGTACTGTAGTTTATTCAAATAGATATGGCTACTAGTGGTAGTGGCGGGCCATCTGCTAGTACTGGCGCATCAACATATGATCCAAGCAAAGATCCAACTAGGAAGGCCAAATCAAAAGACCCCGGGTGGAAGTATGGATATTGGCCAGATCTTAATGATAAGAACTTAGTGCGATGTACACTTTGTGGAAAAGATGCCAAAGGAGGAATCAAAAGGCTTAAGCAACATTTAATTGGTGGGTATGGAGATATATCAAAGTGCCCAAAGACAACTGCAGCAATCGCTAGAGAGATGCATGAAGCTATCATGCGAAATTAGAAGAGGAAGCCTGATGTATTTGATGAGGATTATTCTGTTGGTCATCAGGAGGGAGATGATTTGCCTGAAGAGATAGAAAGTGGAGGGCAACTCCAGTCTGGTGTACCAAGGCCCCCAACTATAGACTCCTCAATAAGGAACCTTGTACCAAGTTCTGGGACATCTTCCAAAAGGAATAAAGTTAATGTTAATACACAAATGGCAGTAAAGGGTCCGATAGATTCTTATCTTAGACGGACCCCTGAAGAAATAGTTGGTGAGAGGAGGTCTAAAGGTTCTACCCAGACAACAATACAAAGCAGCTTAAGATCAAATGCAGACAGAAAGAAAACTAATGCATATGTTGCAAAATGGTTTTATGAAGCTGGCATCCCATTCAATACTGTCAAGTTAAGGAGCTTTGAGGAGATGGTTGAAGCCATTGCACAGTTTGGGTCAGGATATAAGCCCCCTTCTTACCATGAGTTGAGAGTGCCCTTGCTACAGGATGAAAAAGCTCAGATTGACTGTATCAAGAAGAAATATGAAGATTATTGGAAAAGGCACGGGTGCACTCTTATGTCTGATGGGTGGACTGACAAGAGAGGTAGACACTTGATTAATTTCCTTGTCAATTGTCCATTGGGGACTTATTTTATGGGCTCTGTAGATGTATCTAGTGAGTCTCAATATGCAGCCATGTTATTTCAGCTGCTTGATAGTAAAATTGAAGAAATTGGGGAGGATAATGTGGTACAAGTAGTTACAGACAATGCAGCTAATTATGTTGCAGCTGGTAGAATGTTGATGGAAAAACGGAGTAAGCTTTATTGGACTCCTTGTGCAGCTCATTGTTTGGACCTCATGTTAGAGGACATTGGCAAGTTGAAAGCTTATAAAACAACAATAGAGAGGGCAAAAACAATGACAAGTTTTATCTACAGACATTACAAACTTGTTGATGCTTTGAGGAAAAAGACAAATGGAATAGATCTGGTGAGGTCTGGAGTTACAAGATTTGCTACCTCATTCTTGACACTACAAAGTTTGTACAAGAACAAGGATGCCTTGAAGCAATTATTTGTATCTGATGATTGGAATAGTTCTAAGTTGTCCAAGACAGAGGCAGGTAAGAAAGTACTTGAGACAATACTTGCACAAACATTCTGGAACAGTGTACTAGATTGCTTAAGAGCATCCCAACCAATTTTAGTTGTCTTGAGGTTAGTAGATGGTGATGAGAGGCCTGCATTGCCTGAAGTTTATTTGGCAATGGAAATAGCAAAAAAAAGGATAAAAGTAAATTTTGCCAACAAAGAACGGTCATGGAAGAAGGTGTTAGCAATAATTGATGATCGTTGGGAGGTCCAAATGGATCGACCTTTATATGCTGCTGCCTTTTACCTAAATGCTAGCAAATATTTTGACTACATCAATGATGCCCCTTTTGAAGAATCATGTAAAATACAAGATGCATTCATATCAGTTATTGAAAGAATGGTGCCCGACTTAACTGTGCAAGACAAGATCATACGTGAGTCTCAATTGTACAGAAAATGTGAAGGTAGCTTTTCAAGGAGTTTGGCTTTTAAACAACGGATAGTCGGTGAAGGAGCATTGGATCCTAGTAAGTACTAAGTATTTTTTTTTTTTTAATTTTAATAAGTATTTAACAATATGTGTATCTAATTTTTTCCTTATATATAGTCTCTTGGTGGCAAACACATGGATCTTCGGCCCCTACGCTTCAACAATATGCAATACGCATATTAGGCCTTTGTTGCTCCGCTTCCGGTTGTGAGCGCAATTGGAGCACATTTGATTTTGTACGTATGATCTTGTATATTAGTTTGTAATTATATTTTTTACATTTATTTCTTGACTTAAATAAAGAGTATTTATGGATTCAGATTCACACCAAGAAGAGGAATAGACTAGAACATTAGCGCTTGAATGATCTAGTCTATATCCAATACAATCGTCGGCTTCATTCAAGGTTCCAAGAAAGAAGGGAAAAAGGCAGCAATTGTGATCCATTAATTCTTGATGAAATGAATTGGAGTAGTGAATGGATAACAGGGGATCAAGAAGATGGAGATTTAGTCCATCCTGGAGACGACCTCACATGGGGAGATGTTGATAGAGCAGTTGGTGCATCTACATCGGTGGGGGGTCGTAATTTACCTAGGAGGGCTCAAGGATCAACAAGTGCAGCCAATATTTGCTACACACGTCGTGGTAGGGGAAGGGCTACTATTGAGGAATCATCAGATGATGAAGTTGAAGAAGAGGTCCACGATGTGGTGCGTGATGATGAAGATATTGAAGAAGATTTTGGTGATGGGCCAACTGATTCTATGAATCAACAACAACAGGAGGGAGAAGAATTAGATGTTGATTTGTTAGCTTGATTATGGTTAAACAAGAACAAAGTTTAGCTTGATGGTTTATTTTGTTGTTTTAAAATTTAATAATTTATACTTTAAAGCTTACTAAAGTTTAGTATTTTGGTTTATTTTTATGTTTCTTAATTTCCATAAGGTGTTTTTAATTCTCCCCAGGTAGGATTGGAACCTATAGCCTATCACCTATCATGAGTCATGACTCATATATTAAGGAACAAGGTTTCTCTTGTTGCTTAGTGTTTTAGTATCACTAACTTATATGTATTGATTGACAGGGGGTTAAACATTAAAATATCATGGTTCATGGACTCATGGTCTATGATGGACTTTGTGGATCTCGTTTTGGGCATCATAGAGGTAAGTATATCTAACTACATACTTAAATAGTTAAATATTATATTATTTATAATATTTCATTAGGAATTATATGTTGTTATGCACTTATGCCTTTTGTTTAATTTATAGCTTTTTTTTTATGAATAATTTTTTTATTTTTTGTTGTGTATTCTCATGTTAGAAAATATATCACTTTGCAATTTGCATTGATATGAATTTCATGTTGAATGTTGATTCTTGTCTCTTGATGTTGCTTAAAGTGTGTACTTTTTTCCCTTGATGTTGCTTAAAGTCGTGCTTCTTGTATTTTGATATAACTTAAAGGCTTGATTTTTTACAAGCAATTTAAAATTAAGTATATCATTGTTATACAGTTGTACTAGATATTATAGATATATTAAAAAAATAGTAACGTCTTTTTTGGCGCCGTATTCGCCGTAAGGCGGGCGCCTTCTCGCCTAAGCGCTTAGACAGCCCTCCAGCGCCTTGGTTCGCCTTGGCGCCGTGACAACTATGGCTCTGGCTCTTCCTAAAGACAAGGGATATAGTAATGTCATATCTCCACAGCATATGAGCACCATAGCCAGAAAAGTTACTCCCAGTAGATCAATCTCAGACCCAAGATACAATCGCAAACAGCCATAACCCCTTACAAGCACCAAACTCCTCATGTATAACCCAAATACGTAAAAGACTAAAAGCAACTAATAACTTCCAGTATCCCATACCTTCACTAACTACTTTGTCTCCACTAAAAATCAACTTTCTATCTACCCTTTTACTTTTAGCTCCAGCAGTAATTCACACCATGACTGCTACTAACTGATGCATTGTTGTACCTTGTTAAATGATTTTACCTCAAATTATCACCAATTGGATGTAATTGCGTTCATTGTATCTCAGATGTGTCCATTTCTTACCAAGTAAAAGGCATAGAGCCAAACCATATCCAATTAACAACCTGGCCCCAAGAACTAGGCATCACTGGGTTCCCATTGACAGCCATAATGGCAACATACAATATTTCATGAAAACAGAGATCATTATCACCAAATAGTATTTTAGTGAAAATAAAAGCACACCAACGTTTTGTAAGATAAGAAAGGGAAAATAACAACTAAATTTTAAAAGGAATTAATAAGCAGCATAGTTCATAAGAAACTTACAGAATTGGCAGTTACTTCTATAATCTACATATCTTTTCAGTTGGCAACAAAATCACACGCAACAAAAAAATTTTGGATATTTCTTAATTCATTATTGACTGTTTTGGTCAAGTGGATGGTGGCTGTTTAGCAGGAAGGGCTTCATCCCTGCGGAGGATGATCCCTTTTTGCAATTTGTTGGAGCATTTGGAGGAGAGGAGTGTGATCGTCTTTGAAGCAAAATAAAAGACAGAAAGCCAGGAAACAAGAGCAGCTAGGGAGGATGGTGTCGAGTTGATACTCTGTTATCTTTAAGCCCAAGGGATGAATTTGTAATTATGCAAGGGGTTTATTCCGTACAGTTTTTTGTGATGATATATGAAGCAGGAAGGGAGTCTTTTGTAGAGGGTCTTATGTGAGTCAAGCATTGTGCAACATCCTGAGCGTACAGGTAGCTTTTCTTAAAGGAAAAAAGAAGTTTCTCAAAGTTTCTTACCTTAAAAAAGTAGAATAAATAAAATAAAATAAGCTATTTAGAAAACGTAGTTTGATTCTACAACCATGAAAAAAAAGGTAGTTTAATATAAGCAGAACAGAGACAACCCAGTTGTAAATGATTCAACATACCTGTCCATAGACAACCTCATTTAGATCACTCATTGATGGAGTCCTCTCCATCAAGCGAGCCTACAACAATTGTCAATATCATCAATTAAGTGAAATACTCTGAAACTAAGCACTCAGCTGCAGAAATTTGGATATAGTAAGGAAAAATAAAATATCATGATGACAAATTTGTAATCTTCTTTTCTTCCCGTTTTCTTGTCTATGGTAACAAAAATTTACAGGAGGTGTACAAAGAACACCAAGAATTGGATTATATTTTCTTGTCTTTTTCTTTTCTTTCCCCCCTCTTTGGGGTTGTTTTTCTTCTTCGTCTCTATGGTAATGAATTATTTATTCACCCAAAGAAAAAGAACTCCAAGATCTGGATTATCTAAAATACAAAGAACTAACTAGATTTTCCTTGGGGGGGTGATGTACAAAGAACACCAAGGCCGTGTGAAGCACAGGTATAACTAAAAAAAAAAAAGGAATACCCAGTGCATGAGGGCTTCTGCCACCGGGGGGTCTGGGGAGGGTCATAATTTACACAGCCTTACCTCCACTTCCTGGAGAGGCTGTTTCTCAACTCAAACCCGCAACCACTAGGTTGCAATTGAGTAACCATATTGTTGCAACATGGTCCACAACGGGGGTAAGAAAATAGAAGATAAACACCTCATGAAAATACTAAAAAAGAAGTTTCATTTATTAAGAAAGTAACTACAACTTCTGTAGTGAATTATTTATTCACCCAAAAAAAAACTACAACTTTTGCATTAAAGTATTGGTCTCCGTATCAGTCGCCTAATTTACGATACATATAGGAGGGTATTGTATCATATCAGAGTTAAGCTAAGATACATAAAAGATGAGCGCATAAATGGACAGGAAACACATTTTTAATACATTTTGCATAAAAAAAAAAGTAAGAAACAATCTATATATAACATATATCATGCATAAACACTAAAATAGAGAACAATGTACTGCAAGACAAGTGTATTCAATTGAAATTATTCAAAAGGATGATGTTTCTTACATATAGTAGTAGTATATATTCAACTTTCTAAAAAATTTTAAAATCTATGAACAAATTGATGCAATAATTCATGTTTGATTCAATGTTTTAGTTTGTTTTACCGAAATCTACTCAAACTTAGCAAAAAAAGAAGTAAAACAAACTTAATTGTTTGATCTTGCCATACAGCTTCTTAAAAAAAATTCTACTAGAACACTACAAAAGGAATGGCAGTAACTTAAGCAATCATGACATAAGATACAACGTTCAATTTTGTGGAAGAATCAAGTAATCAACACACTTGGCTTAAATGAAAATGATGGCATTAGTTATTATGATGATCTTATGGAAATTAAGAATTAAATGGAATGGATAAATCAAATTGAAGACACTTATCTAGCTGCAAGTATGGTTCAAAAACTCGGTGAAATCTTGCCGAAATCTTGGATATTTTGGTCTTTTTTTTTAATCCAAAAAGAAACAGCATATAAAACACAAATGCACACAATTTTTTGGTCATATTTCAGTCATCTTGCCGAAATTTTGGTCCAAAAATGCACTTTTTCGTCGAAATTTTGGTTATCTCGGTCATTTCATTTTGCTCATTTCGCAAATTTCAGCCATTATACCCCCCAAAATTTCAAAGCAAAACATAAGGAAAAAGTACACTATTTTGGTGGTTTGAAACCACCAAAACACCGAAACGAAATGAGTTCTTGAACCTTGGCTTCAAGGACTCTGCAGATACATACTGGAGGAGATGATCAACATGAGGATGCCATAATTCATAACACAGAGTGATGCAGATCAAAGCTTGACACGAAACAAGAGTCAGAAATTACTGTTCATGAAACACAGTTCACATGAACAGTAAAGTGGTTCCATATTTCATATTTTAGTTTCCTATTTTAGTATTATGGTTCTGTTTTAGGAAGTCCTATTAGCTATTATTTTATTTCCTAAATTAGAGATAGAGTTAGTTTCTATTTTGCATTAGTTTCTAATTTGAATTAGTTGCTATTTTGATTTAGCTTTTATTTTCATTAGTTTCTATTTTGTGTCAAGCTTCTATTTTGTAATTTCAGACCTCTATATAAGGAGGGTCTGCTTTAGACACAAAACACTTTTGAATTAATGAAGATTGCTGCAGTTTTTGCTTGCTCCCTTTCCTGAGAAAGGAAGACAAACAGCTGGAATAGCTGTGGGTGAGATACCCAGGCTGAGATAGCCATTCCCGCCCACATCTATCTCGACTTTACATCTTCTTTTCTTTTTCTTTTCTGTTCTCTGCTATTGATTTCTGTGAGAGAGAGATTTGTGAGTGTTTGAAGCATCGATTGAAGGCACATCAGCATCCATAGTTGCAGAGCAAGGAACAGACATATATCAGCCATCGATTTCTCAGAGGTTTGGGTTTTGAGAAGGATCAACCAGGCCTATTTCTCCTCTTCTGTCCAGCAGATTTGAAGACCCTTTGGAGGGTTTAAAGGCCATCTCAAGGGGACCTCTCGACTAGGGTTCCAGCCCCTGCTGCCTGGCCAAAACTGATCCGCAGGGCTACTTCCAGTTCTGACCGAAACCCAGAATTCTCTGGGAAAGTGCTGGCTACTATTGGGTTCTGTTGCTGAGTTGTTGCCTACTTCTGTGCGTGACTTTTCTGAGTTGATCCTGGATACTTCTGGACAGGTTTTGTCTTTCTAACTTCTCTGCTGAAGTTTTCCTTCTCTGGTTCTATTTCTGGTTTCTGTTGAGATTAATTTGAGAGGTCAGATTTGGATTGGTTTGAGCTTTATTATCTTGGAAGTTGTTTACCTAGTGTAACCTACTTCGACATTACGGAGGATATGAAAGAATGGTAAATCAAGATTGTGAATCTGTTGAGTAAGTGCAGTTGTGCTTCAAAATGTGGAAACTCAAGTATTGCCAGGGAGAAGAACAAGTTCTGTTTTGAAAGAGAAATGGATCCTATAGATACAAATCTTAAGTATTGGTTAGTATCGATTGCGTATCAGTGAGTATCGATGAATCAGTTCATAGCACAATTGTGCGTATCGAGAGTATCGATGAATCAGTTCATAGCACAATTGTGCGTATCGAGAGTATCGGTACATATCGATGATTAGTGGAGCGTATTGTACCGTAGGTATCATATCAATGCCGACTGATACTGTACAATACACAGCAATACTTTAAACCATGATCCTATGTGCATTGCATCACCAAGAGAAAGGAAGTCAATGTAGTTTGTATCTTCTACGTCCATTGAATGAGTTCCTGACACATGGTATTCACTCCAAGAGTGTTACTCATCTGCACATAATGAAATGCAGAGAATTTCACTCCCTCCATTCTCTCTTATTCTCAGTGTCACAGGTTGAAGGGATCATTGCCCTTCAGCTTGGAATGATGTTAAATTTGGTGAACATTTTTCATGCATGCAAGTGGATAATCTTCAATTTGCAGGTTAGCATAGCTCATTTTTTTTTTTTATCTCCCACCTTATACCAACTATTAGGTGTAACAATTTCCTTTCACTCCCTTTTCTTCCGAATGCAAAATCATTATCAAAGAAAAACCCTGAGGAAGTGAAAACCTGAAGAATGATGACAACTTGTTTCAGTGAACATGAAATTTTTGAAGGAAAATTTCGACAATGGAACATGTGTAGATTATTAAGTACTTTCTAATTACTGTATTATTAAGGGGAAAATATGTAATTTTTTTCAGTCCAGCTGGGGCCAGATTAGTAGTCACTAGGGAGGTTGATGATTTCTTTTATGGTGTGGGCCCCAGTAGTACAAGTTCTATGGTCACATTATCAAGTTGGTTGATCTTTTTTTTAAATAGCCAACTTCTAAAAGTCTGTTCAGATTGTTAGAAGCTTTAGTCAGTTACAAAAGTTCTTTTATAAAGTCTATTCTCCAGCAATTATTATAATCCTAATTCCTAAGAGAGTCAATTTTGTCTCAAAATAACAATGTAACCACCCCCTGTTAGATAGGTAATTTTGGATAATTAATTAATTTGTTTTTAAATGCATCCACTCACCAACAGGCAATGACCAGACCAGCAGTGACTGGATACTTTTCTCTCGTTGATCTACCTTATTCTTTTCTTCCAATTTAGCAATTTCTCTCTCCACTGCTTATCCATTATGCCTCCATAGAATCCTCTCTTCTGCTTCACATTTGCTCTTTTCTGTCTTTCTTCATTTCCTTCCCATTTCTTCTACATGGTTCCTGTAATCTACAAATAACAATCAGTCATCCACACAGAGGTACGTAACTCTTCTCTTCAAATATAATTGTGCTGTTCTGTTTAGCTCTTAATATGTATGCTCTGTTTTCCCTGATAATGTTGAATATTAGAAAATACCATCTTCTTCAAGGTACTGGCCTTTTTCCCTATGCCGAAAGTCAGATCTGCTCTCCTCCATTTTAGCTTTCGTTTGAAACTTAATTCTTGTTAATATCCTTGCTTTGGCACTTCTCTGTTACTGAAAATTAGACCGGAATTGTAATCTGGCTCATTCAAACAGGTCAGCAGGTCTGAGATTGCCATCCTCACCAATGTTTGAAATTCTGGTCAGTTTCACTGAAATTTCATGAATTTTTTGGTTTTAACAACGGTCAACATGAAACCATGTGCAATATCTGGCTCGGACAATGTTTTGGTTGAAATTTCGCACTTACAGTGAAATTTCAACATCGTTTCGGGTATTAGTATCGTTTCAGTCAAAATAATACAAACCCATGCATGTTATGAAATATATAGCATCAATCGAAATGGGTCAAAATTTCGATCTGTTTCAAGAGTTTTGACAGTTTCAAATCCAGTGCACGAGGCTGCTCCCGCTACTGCAGGTTCTGGGAGGGATAAATGTATGCAGCCTTACCCCCTGGCTTCCCAAGAGAGGCTGTTTCCGAGTTTTGCACCAAGAAAACTTAGTTTTTGTGATTCTTGGCCAAATCACTCCTATATTTTTGTGGAATAAGATGATGAGTGGTACTGTTACACATCTATAGTGACAATTTTCCTCATTTTGTTGAAGTTTTGTGGAAGATTCAAAGTTGAAGGTACATTACTTTTACCCTTTTTTTGGCAAAAAAATAGGGTAAATACTTAGTGGTTGGCTTTCAATTTTCATATGTTAAACTCCGTAGCCAGCTTTCGCTCTAAGCCTTTTATTCTCGGAGACTATGACTTGTGCTCGCTAAACGTTGCCTTTTATAAGGAATCTTGTGGAGCCCATTCCTTAATTGTCATAGATCAATACCGAAGAGTCCAATTAGATATAGCTTTTGTTTTGGTGTTTTAGTAGTTTAGCAAGTTAATAGTCTTAAAAGTATTTTCTAGGTTACATAGTTGTCACTTGTCACACAGTCTATGTGATCCAAGGCGTTGGAGGGGGCCTGGACGCTTTGACATCTATGCTAAGTTAGGCTACTTATTTTAGGGAACTAGATATTAGAAGTATTCAATTTTTTTTTTTTTTTTGGGAGTGGGGTGGTGGCTGAGGGGGAGGGTTCTTTAAATACTTATAACGTCACTCGTCACCCAATTAATAGTCAATGAAATTTTGGTCCATTTCAGTTATGGTCAAATCCGAATTATAATATTTCACGAAATTCCATAACCCGAATTATAATATCACGAAATTCCAGTAATATGCTATCTCTCTCCTCTTTTCATCAAGAGTCACTGTTCATATTGCTATTCAGCCCCTATCTCTTTCCTTTCTTTTCTTATTCTCTATTTTTTTCCCCATCACACGCTGCTAAAATCAACAAATCAGCAATCCTTTTTTACCCTGCTTCAGAAGAATGGTTCAAATCTTGGCCTGTGCAGCACCGCCAATCTGATCTCATTGATTCTTAATATGGAATCGAGATTGGCTAGCTGTATCAGGGGGAAACAATTTTTTTTTTCAAAAGAAGCACATCAATTCTTTCATAAAGCATTAGATTGATAAGCATGCAAAACATGGATGGAAACAATCAGTTGCACCATACCTTAACACCTCCAGGAAAACAAAAGGCAAGCAAATCCTTTGGTTGCACAGGTAACTTCCTTCCAGGAGGATACTGAAAAAGAATCTGCGGGGTGACAGACAATATGACCTAAAATTTCAGCACAATAAATAAAAAAAGATGTGGTATGCAATTCATGGACATAGCACAAGGATCAAAAGCTAATAATAATCTAAGAAACAGTTGCAGTATGGCAAGAATTTACAATTAACCAAGCAAGAAAAAATGTACAGCATTTCCCCTGCTAATAACACCAACAAGCATAATAGCAACAGAATCCACTTGACCAGTTATAAGAAAATGCCATGTTCAGCTACAGAAATTATAACAAGATTTTTTCCCACTTTTTTGTTATTTTCGTTTCTTGGATATAAGTACAACAAGAGAAGACAGGAATGAAAAAAAAAAAAAAAACAAATAGTCTCAAGTTAATATATATATATATATATATATATATTTTACTGGCAACACTGAAATTCCAAATTAGTTTCAGTTGTCAACAATTTGCAACAGAACACTACTTAAAGGAATCTAGGATCAATCATATTTTAAGAGACATACTACGGAGTTTAAGACATGTATGTACTATAAAATAGTCCGAGGTACTTACGGAGAAATGGACTTGTACTGCTACTTAAGTCTTAGGCTTCAAACTAGATGCAAATTTCAAATTCACTTTTATAGATGTATCCCTTCAATTTGCATAATCAAATTCCTAATTGATAACTCAGCTGTTGGAATGATTCAACTCTCTCAGCTGTAACAACACTGTCTTTGTCAGTAAGCTGCATAGAGGACAACAGAAGCCACAAAGAACTAAAGGAAGCTTTAAAAATCAAACACAATTGCGCCCACGAGCGAGGTGAGTTAGAATTTAAAGGCTGCAAAGAAACAAGAACGTAAGAGGAGAGATGAGTGTAGAATGTTGAAGGAGAAGGAGGAGAGGAGAAGAAAAGAAAGAGTGGTAGAATGTTGCATATTAGAGAGAGCCCTTCCCACACCTATATTACTTCACTAATATGACATAAGGGATTATTTTCCGAGATGAAATGGCATATGAAAAGTACATGATTTCAGTCATCTCGGTCACATTTCGGTTATTTCGTTTCGAAATTTTGCTCAAATTGGCCCAAAAAATTCATTATTTCATCGAAATTTCGGCCATCTCGATCACATTTCGTTTAACTCATTTCGCTAATTTCAGTCACTTCAGCCATTAACACCCCAAAATGGCCAACGAAACACATGGGAAAAAACATACACCATTTCGACGAAATTTCGGTATTTCAGTGGCATTGAAACCACCAAAATGAAATGAGTTCTTGAACCTTGCATACACCTCCCTAGGGAGGTAAAAGGTAAAAATTAAAAATACAATATAAGACAACAAGATACTAAGCTAGTGCCCAAACTACCCTTATTACATAAACTCTAACATTCCCCCTCAAGTTGGAGAATAAATGTCATACATTCCCAACTTGCATAGAAGGCACTAAACTAATGAGGGATGAGCACCTTGGTGAAGATGTCAAACAATTGATATTCTATCCTCACAAAAGGAGTATCAATGTAGCCAAAGCCAATCTTCTCCTTGAAATGTCAGTCCACCTCAATGTGCTTTGTTCTATCATGTTGCATAGGGTTATGTGTTATAATTATGGCAGCCTTTTTCTCATGTTGCACAGGGTTGTGTGTTATACTTATGGCAGCCTTTTTATCACAATAGAGTCCCATAGGTGCCTCAGTATCAAATCCCAACTCTTGAACCATCTATTTCAACCATAGGAGGCTCATGGAAATATATAGAGCTAGCAAGATGGATCTCCATATAGTCTTTAATATTCATTGACCTAGAAAAAGCCTATGACAGAGCCTAGAGATTTAATCCAACATGAACTTTTGAAGAGAGGGGTGTCGAGTAAATATGTGGATGCAATTAAAGATATGTATGAGGCATAGTGATTAGCTGTTGCACGTTAGTGCATCCGTTTTCTTTGCTACGTCATGAGTCTACAAGCCTTTTTCATTTCAATGCGAGATCTGTGGGAGCTCAGGGCAAGGAATTTCCAATTACGATTAGGTTACATCAGGGATCAGCCTTAAGTCCTTACTTGTTCGTACTTTTCATGGATGATTTAACCAAGAACATTTAAGACAAGATCCCATGGTGTATACTCTTCGCCAATGATATTGTTTTGGCGGATGAGAGAAAAGCAAGGACTAAAGCTAAGTTAGAGTTATGGAGATAAATCTTGAAAACAAGAGGTTTTAAGATTAGTAGATCAAAGATGGAGTATATGATGTGTAACTTTAGCCACACTAACACTATGAGGGATAATGACACAGTGAAAATTGAGGAGACAGAGATACTGTAAAGTGACTGTTTTAGATATCTAGGGTCAATCATAAATAAAGAAACTAACATAGAGGATGACGTTTCATAGAGAATTAAAGTGGGATGGATGAAGTGGAGAGGTGCAACCAGAGTGTTGTGTGACTGACGTATTCCTTTAAAGCTTAAAGGGTAGTTCTATAGGGTTGTTTTAAGACTGGCCAATGTATGGGGTGGAACGTTGGAGGTAAAGAAGTTTCATATAGAGAAGCTATGTGTACTGTGTAGCAGAGATGAGGATGTTACAATAGATATGCGGCAAAACTAAAATGATAAGTAAAAGAATGATTATATAAAAGCTGGTTTGGGAGTTGCCTCAATTAATGACGAGCTCCGAGAAAGTTGCTTGAGGTGGTATGGTCATGTTCAATAGAGGCCGGGGGATGCCCTAGTAAAAAAGATTGATAGGATTACGATTGAATGAGCTAAAAGATCTAGGGGCATGTAAAAAATAACCATAGGAAAAGTTGTGAGGAATGACATGCATACTCTCGGGCTTGTCCCAAGTATGACCTCAGAAAGAGCCTATTGGAGGGCAAGAATACATGTTGCCGACCCCGTTTAGCTGACTTTCTCCTAACTTGCTAGGTTGTGCCTCTTTCTTACTTTCATCTCTCTTCCAGTTCTGTATTATAATTATTTTCTTCTCTTCTTCATTTGATCTATTCTGTTTGGACTACAATTTTCCCTACTTTGTTTTGCACGGATCCTTGTAGCGACCCCATTAAGTTGGGATAAGGCTGAGTTTGTTGTTTGTTGTTGTTGTACACCATCTAAAACATGTCCTAAGTAGGAAACCAAATAGTTTTATTACATAAAACAAGTAACTAAATAAGAGTAAACAACACAAATAAGACAGCAAAAAAGTGTCCCACAGTTCTGTATGTTTGGGTGATCAAGAACCAAACTTGCCCAAACTGAGTCAACTAAGAACCACAAAGCTGAGTTGTTACTGAGTCAGCTTGTTCTTTCTTGTTTCTTTTTCTTTGGCACTCTTTAGAGCACCTATCCTGCTGATCTAAGGCAGCGCGTTGAAATTTTCCTAAAGTCGAACACTAATATAAAAACACTTCATCACAAATATGATCCACTTTTGTCCACCAGGGGGAAGGGGGGTGCACTAGCATGCAGACCCAAGAAAGGATGCTTCCAAGAATATGAAGAATTCACAAGCATACCAAAATTTCAAAAACATAAATGCACATAAAAGTAACTGTATTGTCAAACTTTATTTTTAATGTAGGAACAGAAAATAGGTATGACACCGGATAATGTATCAAATACAGTATAACATCTTGTACGATCAACCTGAGGTTCAAATGTCGGACTCGAAGGCCCACAATATTGTAGCATTTTGAGATCCATTATTTCATATTTAGCCATCTCTAATTCCCATGTCTTTCTTTTGGCAAATGAATTCTCAACAGCATCAAGATTAGCATCTGAATGAAGACCCACAATAAGAAAGTTTTCAAAAAGCAAGGTTGGTTCCTTGTACTTTCTCCGATCCTGCAATGACAGCTTATGTGAGTTGCTCAACATTTAGTACCAAAAAAGAGAAGGGGAGGGGGGGAGATTGCTAAGTAAATATTCTAACAAGTGATAACAATTGTACAATCATTCATAAAAAGAAATTTAAAGAAAGCAAATTGTGGGTATTATCATTGACAAAATATCAACCAGACCAAAAAAAAAGAAGTAAGACTGAATGATTAACAGATCCAATGCTTCAACCTCTTGATCACACATTTAAACAAGTTATATCATCAGATTATTCTGATCTTTCATTTTGCAAAATTACAGATCTTCTCTTCGTTGTTGAGTCCATAAGAAACTTTGTTCATTATTGCACACACACACACACACAAAAGAAAAAATCTAATGTGAAGAGAGTATAGAACATTTCAATCCTCTCCTTCTTTCTAATCACTCTCTACAGATGTGGGATAGAGAGAGAGAGAGAGAGAGAGAGAGAGAGCAAGGTCTCAAAATAGTTAAAAAATAATTAAGACCAAAACAATGTCTAGTAATACAACCAGACCAAGGCCTTTAAGTGGGATGATCTGAAATCAGAATGTGTACACACAAAACTGGATAGGCTTGTCAAACCGGCAGTTTGATTGAGAAACCTCATCCAACCTTACCCATTTAACAATTGGACTGGAATTGTGTTTAATCCTCACACACGCACGCACGCACGCACACCCACCCTTTTTTCCCTTCATGTGATCTTAAGACATCAGTTGATCCAATCATGTTTACAACTCAAACATCCCACTAAAAGGCGAAGTATGGTAGAAAACACTGCCATTCAAGTTTTGCTCCAGTTTTAGTGGGGTTAATTAATATTTCAATGTTTCCAACTAAAATTGACACAGTTCATAGAAAATCTACATAATTATGGCAAAAAACACCTAAACAAACTGAAGAATTGGGGAGAATGTGACTTATGCCTTAAACTGACACAAGCCTCTCTATTTAGAGTGAAAGTAAAACACTAAAGGATTTAATGGTCCGTTTGGATAACATCCCTAAAACCCATGAACAAAATAACCCATTATTACAATACTCCCCCTCAAGTTGGTGCATGGATATCACACATTCCCAACTTGCACAAAATAGAATAAAAGGATTTAATACTAAGTCCCTTTGTAAAAATATCTGCTAACTAATCTTAAATTTTCACAAAAAGGATGCATATGAGGACTTGCTCCAACTTCTCCTTGATGAAGAGCCTGGCTATCTCCACATATTTGATGTGATCATGTTGGACTGGATTATGTGCAATGCTGATGGCTGATTTATTGTCACAGTACAACAACATTGGCAACTGAACAAACATACCCAGATCATGAATGAGACCTTGTAACCAAAGTAATTCACATATACCATGTGCCATTGCCTGGAACTCAGATTATGCACTAGATCGAGTCACAACTAACTACTTTTTACTACGCCATATAACCAAATTGCCACCAACAAATATATAGTAGCCAATAGTGGAACGATGATCATCTGGAGAACCTACCCAACCAATCAGCATTAGTATACGCCTTAACCCTCATGTGATTAGAATGGAAGAATTAAATACCATTCCTTGGGACAGTCTTTAAGTACCAAAGAATACAGTACACGGCTTCCATATAAGAGGAATAAGGGTCATGTACATACTGACTCACCAGGCTAACTGCATAAGCTATGTCTGGTCAAGTGTGAGATAGATAGATGAGTCTTCCAACCACCTTTGATATCGACCACTACACCTTCTTTGAGATGGGAGTTGGCCTTAATAGGTGTATCTGAGGGCGTACACCCTAACGTACCACTCTCAGAGAGGATGTCCAAGGTATTCTCTGGAAGAGAACAATTCCCTTGGTAGATCGTGCCAACTCAATCCCGAGAAAGTACTTCAGCTTCCCAAGGTATTTAATCTCAAACTCCTTCTAAGGTAGGCCTTGAGCTTATAGATCATCACAACAATGTCGTCCACATGTACTATTAGGATAGCAACCTGGTCACCCACCCTTTTAATAAATCGGGTGTGATCAAAATTACTCTAAGTGAAGCCCACTACTATCATAGCCTTGTGGAACTGACCAAACCACAACCTAGGAGATTGCTTCAATCCATAAGGGCCCTCTTTAGTTTGCACACCTTGCCTTGGCTTTCCGGACTAGAGTAGCATAGTGGAACATCCATATACACTTCCTCTACCAATTCCATATGAAGAAATGCATTCTTGACATTCAGTTGTTGTAGCTCCTAGCCACGGTTCACTGCACAGGAGATAATGACTCTAACTGTGTTCATCTTGGCAATCGGGGCAATGGTCTCCAAGTAATCCATCCCATATGTTTGAGTGAAACCCTTGGCAACCAGCCTTGCTTATAGCTGTCAATAGTCCCATCAGCATTGTGTTTAACAGTAAATACCCACTTGCAACCAACTGGTCACTTCTGTAGTGGAATCGTAACTAAGTACCATGTGCCATTTTCGTGAAGAGCTCTCATCTCCTCATTCATACCTCCTTCCATCTAGGTTTTGCACTTGCCTCCTGCCAAGCCTGTGGAATGCCAACAAAAGACAAGGAAGACACAAAAGCACAATAGGATGGAGATAGAGCATTGTAGGACACAATATTGGATATAGAGTGTTGAGTTCAAGTTCTATTACCTTTTCTACGAGCAATGGGAACATTAAAGGACTGATTAAAAGTAAGAGGGAGAGTAATACCTAAGAGAGTATACTCAAGATCAGAAGGCAGTTGTGTAGTAGTGGTAGTATGAGTGGTGGTGTCAGTTTTTCTTTTCTTATGAGAGAACACCATTTTTTATAAGAGAACACTTGTATCACTGAACCATCCTACGATTTTCGCTGAACCTACGACTCCCCCTAGATGGGAGTCTCCCCTAAATGGGAACCTCTAGAGGGATGGGAGTCTCCCCCTTGAGTCATATCCCCCTCATCCATTGGAAGAAGTAAGGGACCATCAAATGAGGGAATTTTCACTATCAGAAGACTCCCCCTTAAAAGATGAGTAGTAGGCCTCAATCTCACAAAAGATCACATCCATGGAAACAAATAGGCACCGGGAAGGAGGATGATAACAGTTGTAACCCTTCTGAGTAGGAGTGTAGCCAATTAAGATCCACCTGAGACGCCTAGGGTCAAGCTTGCCAAGAACCTGATAATTGTGAACAAAACAAATTGAGTCAAACACCTTAAGCAGACAAATGTATGCAAACCAGACAATATCTCAACAAGGCACTTGAACCCCAACATATGTGAGGGCATCCTATTGACTAGATAGGCAACATAAAGACAACCTCACTTCAATAAGGGGCAGGAACCTCCATCTTAAACATCAAAGAATGAGCAACCTCTAACAAATGTCGATTTTTATGCTCTACCACCCCATTGTGCTCTGGGGTAACCACATGATTAGTCCGATGGATGATCCCATAATCAACCAAATAGGACTAAAAAGAACCATCCATATATTTCTTGCCTTATTAATGCACAAGATCTTGACTGTAGCGTCAAACTAAATCTGAACCATGCAGTGGAACTCCTCGAAGCACTTAAATACCTCACTCTTATGATGCAATAAATAAATCAAAGTAACATGAGTATTACAATCAATAAAAGTAACAAAACATCTATACCCAGACACAAATGGTGGGCAGGACCCAAACATTAGAATAAATCAAAGCAAAGGGAACAATCCTTCTATTATAAGAAATAGGATAAACAGTTCGAGTTTGTTTCCTAAAAACACACGCATCACAAGTAAACTAGTCTTGAGAAAACTATTTAACTAAAGCAGGAAATAATCTCGATAAAGTGCCCCATAGAGAGTGTCCCAAACGACGATGCCAACTAAGGAGCTCCAAGAGTTCCAGACTTGAAGATGTCTAAAGAGCCCGTGCAGGTCCAGTGTCCAAGTAATGAGACCACCACTCGTTCTACCATTGCCAATCATTGCCCCTGTTACCAAGTTCTGAAACACATAATGAGTAGGAAAGAAGGTGACCTTACAGTTTAAATATTTAGTAATAATACAAATTGACAACAAATTAGTAGAAAACTGAGAAACGTATAAAACAAAGGAAAGGGTCATAGAGGTGAGCACCTAACGAAACCCATTCCAGCAATAGGGGAAGGGAATCATCAGGTACGCAAACCTTAGTGTCACCTGAGGAAAGGCAATATGAATAAAAAAAGGTGGGCGACCCAGTCATATGGTTAGTAGCCCCAGAGTCAACTATCCATGCCTGGGAAGCAACAGATGCATTATGACCACAAAAGGTAGCACCTGACGGGGCAAAGAGAGGCAGGAATGACTAGTAAAGGAGAGACAGCAGTAGCAAAGGAGGAACCCAACTGAGACATCATATAACCTAGCATAGTCATCCCGTCGTTAGAGGAGGAACCTGCGGGACCTAAGCAAACAGTGTTATCATCAGCTTCAAACTGATTGGCTTGAAACTAAGAGGACTTTCCAAGCACGTGATTACACCCACGCATATTTAGCGGTCATCCATTGAGTTTCCAACATATCTCCCTAGTGTGGCGCTACTTCCCATATTAGTCACACTTAACAACAGGTCTATCAGTGGAAGGAGGAGCAATGGTCCTAACACCAAAACCAGTAGAACCCTATGCAGAGACTGGGAAGGAGTGATATTCAGAAATAGGCTTGAGCATCTCAAATTAATGATTCTCTTCTATGTGGACCAAAGAGAAGGCCTATTCAAGACTAGGGAAAGGATCACAATTAAGCAAATTGGCTCTAATCTAATCAAACTCCACATTCAATATTGCCAAAAAGTCATAGACACGAAGCAACCTCATGCTTTTTAAAGCCTACAACATTAACATCACAGGCAGGTTGATAGGCTCCATAATAGTCAATACATAACACAGTTCAGAATAGTGATGGGATACTGTGACTCTATGAGTTCCTTCTGAGTAGCCCTATGAAGCTTCTTTCTTAAATCAAAACATTAGCACTAACACCCACTTGAGAATACATTCACTTCACAACTTTCCAGACACGGGCAGCAATATCAAGCAATAGATGGGGTCATAGAATTGATAAGATAGGACATCATCATACAATTGACAGTGTCTCACTTGTCTTGAGAGGCACCAGCAGTAGTAGGGCAAGAAGTAGCACCCGTAAGATATTCGGCATATCCACAGCCAACAATAGACAGGTAGTAGGAGCGAGACCAAATCAGATAGTTGCTCCCATCCAACTTAATGGAGGCAAGAAGGAAAGGCAAGATAATAGCTATTAGAACCACGATTCCCGCCATCCTGGAGAACTGATATCTCAAAGTCTTCAGATGCCATAGTTGTTGATCCCTAATGTAATCACAAGTAATCGGAATCATCCAGATGTACCTCTACATAAGAATTTGGGACTTCAAACATCTAGGTCTAGTCTGTCATATGTATCTCATAAAAAATATAAGACAAAAAAAGGACCCCCGGAGGGAAGAATTCATCACTCAGGGAGAGACACTAAAATGGCAAAAGAGGAAACCAAAGAGAACCGCAAGTTGCAGGAGGAGAAGGCCATGAAAAGAGAGGATCCGTGAGTAGTGAGAGAGGACAGTGGTGGCCGCGGTGAGCGGAATCGCAAGTCACGGTAGGTGGTCAGTGGATGTGTTAGGCGGCAAGGGCAGCAGTGGTCAATGGTGAGGAACTAGTGGAGGTGGTCGGTGGTGAGGAACCGGCAATGATAAAGGGCTAGGTGGTGGTAGTTGGAAGTTAAGTAGGAGAAAAGAGAGGTGAGGAAGAAAAGAGAGGAGAAGGAGAGATGATGAGCGGAGAAAGAGAAAGATAAAGGTAGAATCGTGTGTGAGCTCTTTTGCTCACCTCACATATATTAGTTTCCAATAATAATTTAGGGAATTACATATTCCTCCCTACTCCCTAGGGAGGTGAAAGAGAAATAAAGAAAATACAAAATAGAACAACTTAACATAAACACAACTCCTAAAGTACCCCTATTACATACATTCCAACATTCCCCCTCAAGCTGGAGAATAAATGTCATGCATTCCCAGTTTACATAAGAGAGAACTGAACTAGTGAGGAATGAGTCCTTTGGTGAAGATGTATGCCAACTGATCACCTATCTTCACAAAGGGCGTGCAAATGTTGCCAGTGTCAATTTTTTCTTTGATGAAGTGCCCGTCCACTTCAATGTGCTTGGTTCTATCATGTTGCACTGGATTATGGGTAATGCTTATGGCAGCTTTATTATCACAGTGGAGATGCATAGGCTTGTCAGTATCATATCCCAACTCAAGAACTAGTCGTCTCAATCAAATGAGTTCACAAACTCCATGAGCCATTGCCCTGTACTCTGCCTCTGCACTAGATCTAGCTACAACAGGTTGTTTCTTGCTCCGCCATGTAACCAAATTACCACCTACAAATGTGCAATAGCCAGAAGTAGATTGTCTGTCAGGGATGGATCCAGCCCAATCAACATCAGAATAATCTTCTATCCTCAAGTGATTGTTTTGAGCATATAAAAGTCCTTTTCCCAGAGAGGATTTCAAGTATCTGAGGATACGATACACAGTGTCCAAGTGTCCACTCTTGGGAGCATTCATAAATTGGCTCACTACTCCCACTGCGTAAGTGATATCTGGGCGAGTCAAAGACAGATATATTAGTTTCCCCACTAGCCTCTGGTATTTTCCTGCATCAACAAGAGAGGAACCACAATCTTCTCTTAACTTGAGATTCTGCTCAATAGGAGAACTTTCCGGTTTACGCCCCAACATCCTTGTTTCCTTCAACAGGTCTAACACAAATTTTCTTTGGCAAATATTGTTTCCCTTCTTAGACCTTAATACTTCAATCCCCAAGAAGTTTTTAAAGTGTCCCAGGTCTTTAATCTCAAATTGTTTGGCTAAATAAGCTTTCAGCCTAGCTATCTCATCATTATCATCTCCAGTCACCACAATATCAAAAAAGACAATCAACGTTGTGTTGCTGCGATGGTACCATTAATTCTTCGCGTAAATAATGTGTGATCTGCTTAACTCTGAGAATAACCATTCTTAAAGATGGCTTGCCTGAACCTCTCGAACCAAGCTTTTGGTAATTGCTTGAGACCATATAGAGCTTTCTTTAGGAGACACACCTTACCATCAGTTGCTGGGAATTTGACGCTAGAAGGGGGTTGCATATACACTTCCTCCTCTAAGTCACCATGGAGGAAGGCATTCTTCACATCTAACTAATATAAAGGCTAATTTTTGTTTGCTGCCACAGACAAAAGAACTCTTATAGAGTTGTGTTTGGCCACAAGAGCAAAGATCTCCCGATCATAGTTTTTAAGGCGCTGGTAAGGCGACGCTGATGCGGTCTAGAGATGGTAAGGCAGTGCTCCACCTTACGTGAAGTGGCGCCTTATGGGGGTTTTTTTTTTTTTAACACATTTTAAAATTACTTGATGAAGATTCCAAATATAGATTTTTTATTGGTAGGTGTATGATTTTGTTAACACTTAAGATGTATGGGATCAGCTTTACTCCACCAAAAATAACCAAAACAAACAAAACAAAAACACAATTCACAAACAGGGTTTGGATTTTATCAAGGGTTTTAAGAAAGGGCTTTGAGAATGAATAAAGGAACAAGGAAGAACCACTGATCTAGGCGACCATTTTGCTCCGGCAGCGGTGAGCTTCATTCTTCTTTGACAGGAGTAGAAATATAGTGGATGACCTTAGGGCTTAGGCACTCATTTTGGCATCATAGAGGTAAGTATAATAAATACTTGTATTTTTTATGTCTTCTTTTCTTTATATTTATAATTTTGTTTCATAATTATGTATTTATATTATATGTTAATATATTATGATGATTGATGATTGATGAAGATGAACTTAGTTTATTCACTTTATTGATTTGTTTTCTTGATGAATATCTTACATTGGTATGAATATGAACCTTTAATATTTATTTAACATATGAGTAATAGGATTCAACTAGGATTTGAACCAAATAGATTGGTTTTATAAGAGAACTACACAGGAACGCTTTAGTCAATAAGGCGACGCTTTATGCCCGCCTTATCGCTAAGGCGCTCCGAAAGACCCTCAAACACCTCCGTCGCCTTACTGCCTTGAAAACTTTGCTCCTAATAATCAATTCCATAGACTTGACTGTACCCTTTGGCCACCAATCTTACCTTGTACCTCTCAATAGCACCATCTGATCGGTACTTAATTGTATAGACCCACCTATATACAACTAGAACTCTTCCCTTAGGAAGATCAATCAGTTTCCAAGTGCCATTCTTCTCAAGGGCCATCATTTCCTCAGACATGGCTTGCTTCCACTTGGGGTCTGTCATAACCTTAATAATAGTTTTAGGGATGGAAGCAGAAGAAAGAGCAACAGTAAAGGCAACACCTGTAGGAGGGAGAGCATCATAGAAAACAAACTAGGCTATAATATTAGTAGAAGCTCTCTTACCCTTTCGAATAACAATAGGGAGGTCTAACTCAGAAAGAGAAGAAATGTTACCTGACTGAGGAGGAAACTCAGGATGTGGATCCAAAGATGACTCTTGGCAAGTCTTCTTTGTCCTTTGTGTATTCAATGACTGTGCCTTCTCTGTATAAGGCCCACCAATCTCCACAGTGTCAACATCATCCACCTCTTTATGGTTCCCAATATCAAAAGAGAAAGGAGTAAAAGGCAAAGGGGTAAGAAATGGAACAGCATTAACAGCCTTTTCACTTGCACTCTCATTCTCCCCCTGAAGAGGATGCTTATGAGAAGCAAAGAAAGGCACAGACTCAAGGAAAGTGACATCTTTAGAGAGAAGTCGCCTACAAGAGGAAGGGTGATAACACTTGTAGCCTTTAATAGTAGACGAATACCCAAGGAAGAGGCATTTGCGAGCCTTGGGATCAATTTTAGTGTGGGAGGATTTGTTAACATGCACATAACAAATACAACCAAACACCTGGGGAGGAAGAAAAAAGGCAAAAGACTGAGGAGACAAAAGTGCAACAGGGTTTTGAGACCCAAAGACTTTAATAGGCATGCGATTGATGAGAAATGCAGTAGTAAGGACAGCTTTAGATCAAAAAGTTTTAGGAATATGCATACCAAATAGAAGGCTTTACCAACTTCCGACAAATGGTAATTTTTCCTCTCAGCCACCCCATTCTGTTAGGGTGTGTCAACACAAGCAAGCTGATGGATAATACCACTGTCAATGAAGAAATTCGGTAGACCACCATATATGTACTCCCCCCACCCCTTTATTAGACTAGACAATTTTGATCCTGGTTTCAAACTAGGTGCAGACCATTTTATAAAAAAATTGAAGGGATCATAAACCTCACTCTTTTTTTTTTATAAGAATGGTCTAAGTGCAACGAGAGAAATCATCAACAAATGAAACAAAGTAACGATGGCCAAATAAAAATGTAGTAGGACAAGGTCCCCAGACATCAGTATGCACAATGTGAAAGGGAATAACAGATCTACTACCATGATAGGGATACGATGAACTACAATGTTTAGCAAAAGTACATGGTTCACAATGAAATACATGAAAAGGAAAAGACGTAAATAAATGAGGTAATTGTTTCCTCATAACAACAAAAAAGGGATGTCCCAAACGTTGATGCCAAAGCATCACAACATCTATAGAACTACTATCACCACGACCACATGCATAGGATTGTGGTGTAGTCAAAAAAGATAATTGCTACTCAAGGTGATAGAGTTCGCTTTCCTCACGTCCACTGCCAATAATCGTCTTCACACCAAATCCTGAAAAATATAGTGAGAAGGAAAAAATGTGATATAACAGTTCAAAGATTTAGTCAAAGTTCTGACACACAAAAGGTTCAAGGTAAGGTTAGGGACATGGAGAACTGATTTAAGTGAAATAGAAGAAGTAACGGGAATACTGCCTTTACCGGAAGCAGAGGAGAGGGTACCATCAGCCACCCAAATATTATCCTTACCATAACAAATGGAGTAAGAATCATAATAGTGAGACGTACCAATCATGTGGTCAGTGGCCTTAGAATCAATAACCCATGACGGAGCTGTGGAAGGTGCAGATGAGGTGACATGAATAGTGGAAGCTAAGGCATCCGGTGAGGCAGATGGGCTATCAAACTGAGATATGAACCAACAGAGCACTGCAATATCATCCCTAGTAAAAGAGCTGGTATCTGCCTGTGAGGGTCCTCGAGGATCAATCTCTGTCACAATAGCATGGGCTGTAGCCCCACCTCGGCGACCACATGTACTAGGTCAGCCATAAAGCACCCAACACCTATCGCGAGTGTGCCCAGGTTTCCCACAATGATCACACTATTGGGGTTTATCCCTGTCATCACCATGGGAAGATCATTGGACTCGGCCACCTCCACGCCATTCTCTGTGAGTGGTGGAAGAAAGAGCAGATCGCTCAAGTGAAGGAGCAGGCTGCATAGCACCTCTTCTAGTCTCCTCACTCAATAAGTAGTTGCACACCTCATCAACAGATGGAAGGGGTGACCGTCCCAAAATCTGTATCCGGATTTGCTCACTATCAGAACTCGCTCCTTTTCAAGGGATCTATAGACCGTCGCTTTATCTTTAGGATTAGATAACTTAGGGTCACGATAATGATCATACTCCTCCCAGAGTCCTATAACAATATTGTAATATTCAGAGATAGTTATGTTTCCCTGCTTCATAGAGAGCGCGTGCTGGAGGAGTTGGTAGACCTTAACAGAGTCACCCACCCTATCATAGGTCTTAGAGATACTATCCCAGATATTCTTAGTTGTTTCCTTCCAGATAAATCTTCTGCCAATCTCAGGTTTCATGGAAAAGAGGAGCCAAGTCATAATAGTGGAATTTACAATTTCCCACTTATGATATTCTGGGTTAGAGACAGCGGGAACCTTGATAGCCCCATTAATATATCCAAGTTTCCCTTGACTCCTCAAAGATAGCTTCACAGAGTGTGACCAGTCTAAATAGTTGGTGCTATCCAACTTGACAAGAGAAATCTGAGTGTTGGGGACTGGGGTTGTCAAAGATAATCTGGCTGCGAGTGGTACTATTCAGCCCACCCAATGTAGCTTCCAAAGGTTCAGTGAGATCATACATGATGAGTGGATACTCCTAAACAATCAAATTGGAGATCCAAAGAAAGGGGCAACACAATACCCCAATATTGTCTTCTCAGAACCAGAAAAAATAAAATCCAGCAAGCTAAAAACACATGAAACTTGGGATAAAACCAATCAAATCCACTATTAAACTATAGAACATCATTCCAATCGCACACATATACATCATAAGATCGGATACATGCATCAAAAACAACCCAAGAGCACGATACTAGTCATTTCATGCCATATATGCAGAAAAAAGGTTTCTGTCGATACCTAGCAGCAAGCAAAGATTTGAAGTGTGTTCCATCAACACCACAAATCTCAAACCACAACTTAGGATGGCCAAACAAGGGGGCGTTGGGTGACACTTACAGGCCTAACCCCATCCCCAACACTTGCTTGATGAAAGAAAGAGAGATGCTTGAAGTTGGACCTGGAGGTAATGATGTACAGGCCAATAATGCTTGGTTTGGGCGCCAATAATGCTTGGTTTGGGCTCCAATAATGCTTTGTAATGCTTCAATCTCCCTCCAAGAGTCTTAAAAGATGATTTTAAAGCTCTATTAGGTCACCTTGTTGAATTTTTTTGTACATAGTATAGCTTCTATTGGAACCCTAGAAAACAAAAGGGTCCAAAAGAGACTCAAAGAACGAGAGGAATAAGACTTAGTCTACTCTCAAACTCCTTAGAGCAGCTTTGATACCAAGTTGGAAGTTGAGTAGGAGAAAGAGAGAAGAAAGGAAGAGAGGAAGAGAGGAAGAGAGGAGAAGGAGAGACGATGAAAGGAGTAAGAGAGAGATGAGGGCAGACTCGTGTGTGAGCTCTTTTGCTCACCTCACATATATTAGTTTCCAATAATAATTTAGGGAATTACAATTTCCTCCCTAGGGAGGTGAAAGAGAAATAAAAGGAAATACAAAATAGGACAACTTAACATAAACACAGTTCCTAAAGTACCCCTATTACATACATTCCAATAAGTGGTTTGCACAGGGAGAGAAGAGAGAGAGAGAGGCAACGGTGATGATTTGGGTTAGGGTTTTAAAGAAGAAAAAGAGAATATTTTTTAGCCTATTCTAATACCATGAAGAATAAGGGAGAGTGTGACTTATGCCATAAACTGACAAAAGCCTCTCCATTTATAATAAAAGTAAAACCCTAAAGGACTTGAGCTTCATTGGGATAACATCCCTAAAACCCATGAACAAATAGCCCATTATTACAACACAAACAAAATGGAATCATGAATTCTACTCTGACCATAAGTGAAATCACAAATTGCTTACAAGCCCACATAGTGGCTCAACCTTCAGTTTACGTTTCAAAAAATTGTTCAAATGCATTGCAAGAGAAAACAGAAAATGATTTCAACTCAAACACAAACAGCTTGCAACCCATTAACTAATCGACATCATAAATGCATGTGTTGCAATAATGGGTTTTAGGGAAGTTGTTAGGTTCCAAACAAGTCCTTAGGTCTTTTAAGGGTTTAATGGTCCTAGTAATATTTTAGAACTTTCTCTCCATTTTTATAAATAAAGAGGGCTAGTGTCATAATTGATGCAAGTCATTATCCCATCCAACATAGTACCAGAGCCTTTGGATCCAAACCCTAAGGGCTCCCCTTCCCCTAGATCTCTCTCTCTTTCTCGATTTCTCTCTCCCAACACCTCCCTCCTTCTTCCATCTCTCTCGGTGATAGTTCCTTAAACCACCAAGAGAACCACCAGCTTCATCTTCTTCCTTCTCTGGGCTCTCAGATTCCCTTCTCCAATGATCTAAGAGGCCCAATTCTTCTCCTTTCATTGATTTTTAGGGCTTTCCACCCTGGTCGATATTTTTTATGCTAGGGTATTTTTTCCTATTTGATGCACCAATCGTATTGATGATGATTGCGATTGGTGAAACTGATCCTTGTAATGGCATGTACTAGCCATTTTTCTATCTAAGGACTCCGTTTATCGATTCATCAAGGTTTTCAGCCTTTTATCGATTCATGGGTTTTTCAGGGTTTTCCCAGCTTTTTGGGTCTTCTTCTACCTTCGGCTGGTGCTTATGGCTTAGTACAGCCCCCTGAGTTGCAACTGTCTACCAGCTCCTCTGCTTCCACTAGTGGAGACACTTGGGCTCTTCCCACTTTCCCCATAAGAGTAAAAGACATTGTTGAAGTGGACAATGACACGGTTGTGGAAAAGAGCTGATAGATATGAACTACTGCTGGGTGAAACATTGAGGATACTATTCTGATAAAGCAGAAAAAAAATTCATGATTCAGATTACCAAGTAAAAAGATAAAATTACTTGTAGTTCTGAGGAACCAAATTGGACATACCAGAGTTTTTGTGCGGAGCAGATACCACTGACGCTTTTGGTTTGCCAGAATCTCAGGGTTAAAATTGGAACGAGAACTCTTCTCAGTTGTTTTGCTTCCCCATCCCCAAGCCTTCTGCATGTGAGACTTCCATCTATGAAAACTCTTACTGCTTCTAGTTAATTTTTCACTTTGACAACGACGATGCCCCGGTGGCACTGGCCGAGGAACACCGTTCGAACTGCCCACGTAAATATTATTTCTTGCTTCCCCAGCCGCTCTAAATCCCTCCTCAGAAAGTTGCTGCAACACATTAGAATGAGACGGATACTGATCACTGTCTCCTTTGTCCGCATCTTCCATTGTTCCTATTGCACATACTTCAACTCATCCTTCTAAAACTACCAGAACAAGTTGCCACCATTATAGTAACTTCAACAGTGAACATTTCTCACTTAAAATCCCCCGGAAACATTTAAAAACCCGAGTTCTCATATATTCTTGAATTCTAGACATCCAATATCGACGGAAACAGAGAGAACTGCCGCGGCCTCTTATAAACCATACGCTATGCATTATCAACGCTTGCCAATCCATTCAATTGACGCCTGAATGTATAGAAATTCCGATTCAGAACCAATAAATTCTCGAGATATCAAACCAGTTAAATGGAGAGAAACAAAATCAAATCATCTTTAAGCCAAAAATTCTAGGAAATAAGTGGAATTTTAACTTCCATATATGGATCCACGAAATGAAGTTCAGAAGAAAAGAAAAACGAAAAAGAAACATGAACGTTCTGGTAGTATTTGGCAATCTTCTTGCGTACCTCTTCCGCATTTTTAGGGTTTCATTTGTGTTCTTCAGAGGGGCATTTTCATGCAGAGATCACGCAAATAGCAGGTGTAGAAAACGGAAAAGAAGGTCATCTGGAGTATCTACTTATCTGCTTGCCTCCGATTCATGTTTGATGCTTCGTTGTTCATAACGATATCAATCACGCAAATGTCCCCAAATTTGAAGATTTGCAGAGAAACGAAGATTTCTCCCCTGGAACGAGGAAGCGTTATGTCGCAATGAGCTCCATGTGTAGCAAGCTTAGTTGAGCACATCCACGTAACGTGCAACCGATCGGGTAATTTCAGAATATCTCCGATACGCTAACCGCCCCCATATATGTCTTTTCCAGATATATTATTTCGGGGCATGGGGTCCTTATCTGGCTGGCTTTGTAAAGCTCTCTCGTTTCCCATTTTAATTAGAGCAGAGATCGAAAACCGCTGGATTGGAATCTATAAAAAATTTAAGAGTTGATCACAGAAAGTGAATTCTAGATGTTCCATTTCTTTAGCCACGATTCTGGGTAACAAGAAAGTTCTTACAACCCAGAAAGCAGCAAAATTTCATCACTCTTCCAATCTTTTTATATACAACACCAGTGAAGGTCAAGTGGATCTCTATGGTTTGTTTGTCATGTGTTTAACCTTGAGGTCCGTCTCAAGGCTTGGTTGGGGAAGAAGATACTGAGAGACCACGTATTCCCGTAATTGAGAAGAAACCCAACAGTCAACTACATGGACACATCTACTAAATGGACTGGTACCTTCCTCTTTTTTTTTTCTTTTTTTCTGTCAAGTGGTAGTATGGTACCCTATTTTTGGTAGGAGTGATACCTTCCATTTATGTCAAGAAATATTTTTGAAAAAATTACAAGATTACTAAACATGAATTTCAATTTACTAAATTGCTTGCTCATCAAAGCTGGGTATTACAAAACTTCCCAGAGCAGTGCTCATTCCCTCATCCACCCACGGTTTTTGACATTTTTGTCCATTATCCATCTTCCTTTGCCTAATCTTCCTAATTCAGTCCTTTTGAAGTCTATCTCACACACATTGCTAGAACAAAGGGAGTTCCTCCACCAAAGACGATGTTGTGACAAATCTCAATTGGAGAATCTCCCTCTTCCACGGCTGAAACACGAAATGACTTCTCAAAGCAACAACTAGGCCTGGTGGAGGTCGAAGATGGTTGTGGTTCCTGATAACACTCTCAAAGCTCCTTTTTTTTTTTTTTTTAAACATATATAATATAGGGGGAAAACCCTACTAGTCTGAGTGTTTCCTACGCCAAACTAAGCTTGGCACAAAAAGATTGCACTACTCCCTAATTATACGCTGAAGATGCTTCCGTTAACCCTTCCATTGGCCCATGCATCTAATATTTCCTACTCCAGACCATCAGGATTCTTGTGCCTACATAGAAATGGAAGAAAAGGTTTTGGATGTTGGAGAAATAACCCACAATTAATTGTCATCTTTTGTTGAAGAAATAGCATCAAGAGCTGCACCTCTCTAATGCTCAAGAGCTCATGCATACAAATCTTCTTCAATTACGTACCTCCGGTACTTTCCGTAGCGTGTAAACCACAAGCTAGTTCCACCAACTGATAAGTTTGACAAGCACACAGGAATCAAAAGCAAGAGAAATGCTCAAACTACCGTACCAAGTCAAATGTTAAGGTCTCACTTCCATCACTGTTTGGACTGAAAATACCCCTTTAATTATAGGATAAGTTTGACAAGCACACAGAAATCAAAAGCAAGAGAAATGCTCAAACTACCGTACCAAGTCAAATGTTAAGGTCTCACTTCCATCACTGTTTGGACTGATTGTGAGGAGATGTAAGTCTTCTACAGCAAAGAAAGGACCATTGGCCATGATAGGCTTTATCTCTTTTTTATCATTTATCAACGATGTTACTAAAGCACGGTTTGATAACGTTTTAGAAACGTGTTTTTTTGTTAATCTGTGGTCATAAATGGAAAAAGACCCCAAAAACTATTTGATAAACTTATTTCTTTTCACCTATTTTTTGAAACATAAATAGAAATGTATGCTTATTTCTGTGTCTAGAAACGGGTTTGACAAAACAAGTCAGACTTGTTTTTCGGTTTCATGGAGCAACTTGTGGGCCAAAAAATCGATGGACGCCCGATGAAAAGTTGCATCTCCCAACCTAACATTTACCTTACCTGGCGATTTTCCAAAGTTCGAAGATTATCCAAGGAAACAAGAAGGAATACACCGAATTTTTTGCTTTGCTAATGGACGCCTTAAATTCACATCCATCGATTCTTTAGTAGATTTCTTCCAATTCTCTTTGGACCCTCATGAATCGATTACTGAATCGTTGCTAGGAATTGAAGTTCAAATTCCCTAGCATGCACACCGACCTAAGGAATTTACCTAACCGTATTCAATTCGAGAAACATGCTTGACAAACACCAAAAATCCGTTTATGTTCGCAGAAATGTGAAAAATCATTTCTGTTGTTTCTAGACGTTATCAAATGGTGCCTAAACAGTTTAACTCAATATTGATGGAAAATAAGAAATGGAGTGTGATTTCAATAGTTCATAACTTAGCAATAAGAGCTTGAACTGATTATATTAAGGGTCTTTGTAAACAATGATATTACCCTTTGTTACTTTTATAGTATTTATTTCATATTTAAAAATATAAAAACATGCCCCCATAATCATGGTCACAAAGGGTCCATTTACAAAACATCTTGAGTTTATCTGATCACCTTAGCCATATTAGGGTTTACCAAAAAAAAAAAAAAAAACAGAAAAAAAGAGCCATCTTAGGGAGAGAAAAAACTAGAAATGGGACATCGCCCAAGTGTGTGCGCTTGGTGAACCTCTGAATTGTTTTATTACCGACTGAGGAGGTTTCTTCAATAAAAGGCCATACTCAGGGTCGCTTTCTCCTTGTTGATTCCTTTGGAGAACTCAGTACTGAAGCCATGCCTTTTGCTGAGAGCTAGTGAAGGACTACGGAGCGGATCCGAATCCTCTCCAGCTGCTAAGGTACCCTGCACGCATCCAATGGTTGGGAAGACCTTGGGATATACGATCACGTACGTGCTAGCTAGGATTAGTTCTTCGAACTGTCAGATGAGTGCTGGGCCTCCAGCACAACTGGAAAGGCTCCGAATCTACTGAGGGTAGTTCCCCTAAAAATAATGCACATCTGCTGGTCTCCTGTGCCATTGTTTGTCACAGTAAGACCCATTAAAGAGTGGGAAAACTTTAGGAAGTCACAGAAATAAGGCACTTTAATTCCCCCAAGGCCTTTCCATCTTTTATCTATTCTAATCTCTTGTTTTCTTTTCCTGTTGTCGTCGGTGGAAAGGTGCATAAGCGATAGTGGCCCTAGTAAGCATTCTTAGCCAACCAAGTAAACGAATATTGCTGTGTTAATGTGGAAAGCAAAAGAGGAAGGAAGCAATTAGTATTCAGTACACCAATCTCTATTAGAAGTCTTTAATTATTGATTGAGATTTTCTTATTTTATTTTAAAGTCCTGCGACGAAGTATAATTAGTTTAGTTGGGGTTCTCTAGATCTTTACTATCTAAAGCTAACTTGCATTGCATTCAACCTCACTGGAACTGATTTTTATTTTAATAAAGGAATATTGAGAGAAGTATCAAGCAAAATGGAACAATGATCTGATGCAAATGAAGCAAATAAATAAATAAATAGAGGGAGGCACAAGGTCATATAGAAACCCAAGCAGGGTGGTCATGCATTTATCCAAACACTCCTTTATTACTTTGTTCATGTTTTTTGGGGGGAGAAAGGATCCGTGGTCGCACAACCTCGAGCACCAACGTGGGGTCAATGAGGGAGTACACATGAGCATAAGATATGGTGAATTTTTGGGGGTTTCAAAGAGATGGGGGCGTATTTTCACAACCCTTTGCGGGACAGGGGCTATCGACCATGGAAAAGTCTTCCCTGCTCCTCCAATCCCAGCCCCCATTGGTTGAGCCGCTAGTTCCAAGAAAGCTAGCGGCATGCCAAACCTCTTTATTAATAATAATAAAAAAAAAAATGAAGAATCTATATGCTAGCTTTGTCTATTGGCATTAGATATGCTAGATGGGGAAACGTTCCTTTTGATAGATGTTGAGTGTACAATAGGGAATCCACGTATATTAATGATGAGAGAGGAGAGAGGAGAGAGAATGTGTGAGAAGGCATATAAGGTGTCACCTATTATTCATCATTTTCCCTAAATAAAGACCCGAGTTTTCCTACACCCAGGGTCAAAGAAGAATCCTTTGATCGCGGAGTTTGGATGGTCTGGAGTAGGTCTCCCGCAACAATTATTTTTGATCATTCATAAATGAGGGGTAGGTATTTATGATCAATGATGGCCATTGTTTTCCTTCATGTTGCGTGAAGAAAATTTTTTGCTTGAAATAAAAAAGTAGACATGCAACTTAGGTCCAAAGTTGTTACAAAGGAGAAAAAAATGATGCCACCAATTTAACTAATTGGTAAGGAATATAGAGCATGGTCTTGGGTATCAATATCGGTACCCATATCGATCTCGGTCAAAACTTAATATATTGATATTGTTACATATCAACCATATCAGGTTAGATTGGACCATTCGCCCCTCAAAATACTAATAACTTGGCTTTTTGAACCATTTTAATTTCCCTTATATCGATACCACAACTAAAGTATCAATATGATAGGAATATTGAATATTGATACGACTGATCCAATACTGATACCTTGAACTATGGTATGGAGTAAGAAGGATTTGGAGCATTAGTTCGATCTGTTCAGAAAAACCATATGACAAATGATGTTTTGAGTGAAAACAAAATAATTTAAAACAAATCAAACATCAAATTTGACATATAACCAATCCAAATATCAATATAGTTGAAACTTTCTAAGCCTTTTGCTACATTGCACAAATTAGGTGGGCCATATTTCTGGTTTTACTAGTTACCAGGGATTTCAGTACCTAATTCATAATCAGAAATTTTTTGTTTGAATCCCAAATCTCTATAGTTAGTGCATAAGTACATAGCCCAACTAGGTACCTCACGCAAGAATTCATTATGTAAGTACGAGCTCTTTCTCTACTCTAAGAGTTGTGGTCAAGACTTTTCCATAAATGGACTTGCTGAGGCAACCAATGCCGGATGCTTGGTCAGGTTCACTTTGATATCTTCGTAGGCCTTTGAGCCATACGCTATAGAACTCTCCAACACTTAGCCTATATTTACTAAAATTTTCCTACCTTTTACTTTTTTTCTAATATTCCCCTGCTTTTAGACTTTTACATCTATTTCTCCCATGCTCTTTTTAAATACCTAGATTACCCTTCCTTTTCACTTGTAACCTATTAAACTTTTTTTCAAATTGGTTGAGAATGAAAACCAATACTTTATATGGGTCCCATTCCTCCATTAGAGGGTGGCGAGTTCCCATAAATTTAAATATATTTTCACTTTAGAAGGATTAAGTGGTCCATTGGTATTGGTTGAGAACGATATAGATCCAATACTTTTATAAAAAAAAATTATTATTTTTTTAATCTCTAAAATCATGTGTCGCAATCCTAACGGAGAATGTAATATTAAATCCAATACCAATCCGAATTAGTATCGATTGAGACCGACACCAATCCAATACTGATAAAAAAAAAAATAGATTAGTAAACTTGATGATGGATAAGACAAAAAATAATAATAAATAAACAATAACTTTGATGATGGATGACCAAAAAAAACCAAAAAAAAAAAATTAAAAAAAAAAAAACCAAAAAAGATAAAATAGAAAAATAATGGTAGGGGAGCCAAGGAGTAGTTTGAGTTTCAACCAACAAAGCAATATTTAAACCAAGTAATAATAAAAGGAAAAAGTAGATTGGTTGTTTTCTTAGATTAGTAAAAACATGCTTTGAACAAAAAAAATTTGAAAAAAAAAATTAATAGGTAACAAGTAAAAAGTAGGGGTAATATGGGTATTTAAAAAGAGGAGGGGAGAAAGAGATGTAAAATCCCAAAAGCAGGGTCTGGGAATTTTCATAAATATAGGCCAAGTACAAGGGAGTGATAGTAAATTTCCCATATATGTATCAAATTGGAGTATTATAGACCCTCTCTCCTTTCTTTCCCTCCCCTTTACAAAGAAAAGCAAAAATGGGCAAATCTGTTTAAGAATGACTAATCTTGGGGAAATTAATTGTCCACCCCCTCCCTTATGTGTATGGTTGTGCATGAACACGATTATCAGTTCAACAGTATAAAGTGATAACTTGTAATACTATATTCCCCAAATAAAGGAGGCAAGGAACCATTGTGTACACACACAACAATATGTCTATGAAAAAAGTTCATTACTAAATCAACAAAACAAATTAAATCATAAATTTCAATCAAATTAGCATACTAGTATCACTCCTCCGAAAGGATCCAATCCTATGAATTTAAAGCTTATCCATAGCATATTTTGTACCTAAAAATTAAAAAGACAGAGAATTCCTCACGATATCAACATGAGCAGAAATCTACATGTTATATCAATGGGTATCCTGAAAAAGATATCATCGTCATGGGATTCACATATTTAAAATATATCAAAAAATAATTATAAAAAAAATAAGACAGTTTTAGAGGAACTTTTGTCATCATTTAAAGTTTTGTAGTGAGAGAAATTGCATACCAATAGAGCACTCAAAAAGGTTGAAGAAAATTAAAATTTGTTCGTTTGACCAACTATGGTCAAGTTTTAATTAAGATCGCACCACTGTTTGCAACCAACTTCCATGTTAACTCATTGTGCTAAAGAGCGAAGTTGCATTACAAATTCTTACGAGCCAAATGCAGAATTATACCACGTCCAAAGAAAATTGCAAATGCCTATTCTGTATTTTTTTGGTACAAAAATGCCTATGCTGTTAATAGTACTGAAAGTGTGAATTTATCAGAACACCTATTGGTAAAAGGTTGGATATACCAACGATATATCTAGATCTATGTCTATCTCTTTATTTTTTCCTTTAAAAAATCTTCTACATCTCTCTCTCATCCGAGTCCTTTCATTGATTGAACCACTAGGGCAACATATCTAACCTCCTCCTATAATTATTTTATGTTTTTTTTTCCTTTGGTGCTCTAATGGCTTGGTGTGATACCCTACTTTTAAAACCTGGTTTAATTAGACGGTTGACTCGGTTTAACCATGCAGGACCAGAACCAGAGAGGGTTAAGGCGGGTTCTTTATGGACCATGATGGCAAGGGTGACTTTGAACACATGTTTGCCAGACAAGTCCAAGTCAGTTCCAGAGGAGACGGGTGTACCCAAGCCGTGTACATGCACGTATCATAAGGCCATGTACGAGTAATGCGGGTATGTAGCCGTATCCTAAAGTGTATACGTATTATATATCTCGTACCGAGAGTGAGATATATGCTGAGAGTCGAATTTCATCAAAATCTCAATTGTTTGGCTAAGTTTGGCCAACAGGTGGGCGGTCACAGGCGGGCGAACCCACCCACCTGAGTGACCCACCCCTGTGGTTACTAGATATTCTCTAAGTATAAATAGTACTTTTTGTGTTTTTCCTTTTTCCCATTTAATGCAGTAAAGAGTTGGTGAGAAGAGTAAAGAGGAGAGAGAAAGAAAGGAAGAAAAGAGAACGAAAAAGAAGAAAGGGAAAGAAAGAGGAGGAAGAAATGACTTTAAGCGACGCCGAGGTTTGATCTTCTCATTCCGACACCGAAAAAGTGATCCCCAACACGAGACCTACGATTTGAGGTGAGCGAAAGCGATACTTAAACTTTCACCAAACCCCAAGTGAAACCCTTGATTTGGGTAGAGTTCCTAGAGATCTTGTAAATCCCACTTGAGATGATGAATCTAAGGTTTAATAGATGGTCTATGTGTTGATTTTGAAGGTTTAAAGAAGTATTTACAAGATTTGAGAAGCATTAGTGATTTCTTGAGTTAAGAGGTGATTTTGAGGTTTTGGAAGAGTTCTTGAGCAAAGAATGTAAGATTGCTTTTGAATCCTTAAATCTAACTTAGATCTAGGTTAGAATCATCTTATAAGACCTTGAATGTGTGGAAAATGTGATTGGAATAGCCTCATTAGGTTTTTCCAAGGTTATGGAACGTTTCAAAGAAGAAAACAAATTTTCGCCTCCACAGGTGGATGAAGACTTGAGGGCGCCCGCCTGAGGGGGCAGCCCCTCAATCCCCATCGGCGGGTGGGGACTGACAGGCGAAGTTGCCCGCCTGAGGGCACCTACCTAAGGGGGGGCAGCCCCTCGGTCCCCACCGGTGGGTGGGGATCGGTGGGCAAAGCCGCCCGCCTTAGGAGGCCCACCGGTTAAACCGACGGGCTATCCGGCCCACCTGAGAAGATCGGTGGGCGATGATAGGTGGGCTGCATGGCCCACCTGTTGGCCCCCCAGTCGGATTTTTTAGCCCGAATGGACCCAAAACGGACGGACAACCCTCTTTTACGAGTTTAAACATGATTTAAACATTAAACATCGCTAGTTTTGACCCCAAGGTGCTGAAATGCTAACCCCAATCGCTTATGATAGGTTCTACTATAATCTATGTTTCTCACGCCGGATCTCACCCGTACCGAACGTGAGCTCTTGTACCTAACAAGTAAGTGGGGAGAGGACATTTGACTTTATTTTAAGCTTGTTTTTACATCATTAAATTGTATATAGACTAGCCATGTCATCATGCAAATTATGCGTAGATTAGTCATCCTCGTATGCCGTTCGCAAGCATTGCTTGTGCATTATAAACAAATGATTTATGATAGTGTGTTGTGCTTTACATTATCAATGTTAAATGATTGATGTGCTTATGTGATAAACGGTTGGATTACTGTGCATAATGCATTATTAGACTATACGTCGTAGTCGGCTTGGAAACGAGTGCATTGGTGGCCCGTGGTATGGGACGCGGTGGCACTATGCAATGGTACTTTGTCATATAGGAGCATACGGATTAGGATTATCATTCCCCGTGCTACGACCCTTCCCAACAGGGGTTGAGGTGTTGGGTTATCACTTGGGGGGAAGCAGTGGTCGCGGTTGTCGGGTCACTGTGGCGGTTAGATATACGCCCGGCTGGTCATTAGGACAGTCGACAACCTCAGTGGTAAATTCAAGAAAGCCAATCATACTGCTTTTAAATTACTGAGGTCAGCACCTTTACTTTTCTATCATTTACTTTTATGTTGAAAGCCGGTAGTCGGCATGCTTTACTTTTCTGAGTATTCACGGTGGACCTTCTCCTACAACCCTATAGAAGTATCGTGGGATGGAGTTCACGGCTCGTACCCAGGGCATACATGCACTGTGGTTGTAAGTAGCACATAATCAAAGACTTAGTAATGTTTTTTAGGTGGATAAGATTTAAAATGAATTGCATAGCATATAGTGCATATGGATGTGATTGTTGTGTGGTCTTTCTTTTCACTTATTGATCTAGTGAGCTCATCCCATGTGCGCACTTCTTTTATATGATTTTGCAGGTCACCCACCTAAAGATCAGGAGTCAGGCCCCACTGTCGAGTTTTTCGTTGAGGATTGATGGGTCCCAGATGAGTATGAACATGGTGCTGATTACATATGCGAGGGCTGTGCTGTGGGACTGCAGTAATGACACCGTATAGGATTTTACTTTTTGATTCTTTTGATGACCTCCCTTTTTGTGTACTTGATACGTAAGTTGTTATTCTTTTTTGTGTAAATATCATGTCTGCGGGCCCATATGTATTTAGCTATATACTACAATTTGGATATCAAGTATATTAGGGATATTTACAGGTAATTTAAGTCTTCCGCTGAACTTTTGAATACTTTTGTTAGATGTGGGTATGCTGTGGTAGGGTACTGTATTAGATGATCCTGGTAGGTTTGGGTTAACCAGAGTTAATCCGATCACCGGTTTGGTTCTATGTAAACGGGGTGTGACACTTGGAACTCTAGCTTGAAGGGTAATATCTGAATCATCCGCTTGAGAGAAGAGAGGATCTGAATCCTCCACTCCAAGCAGGGCTATATCAATAAGGCCAATACCTTATTTGGTTGTTGACAATTCTTTGGTTAGCAGACGGCAGTTAGGAACCCTAGGCAAAGGTTGGGCACTCGCGCGGTTAGCCTTCTTGGTGCTAGTGGCTCAACTTATAAGGAGTGCTAGAATGGGAGAGCGTGGGTCATTTCCTAAAGGGAGGGAGAGAGAATGACCAGCAACATACCCACTCTTTTCCCTTTGGTCAAAGAGACCACTCCTGAGTAATTTGGACATGTGAATTTAAAAGCAATACATCACACAGAGATATATTGAAGGTCTAAATTGTTAGAACAAATACCTAAGACACATGAAAAGAAACAAATAGATTCATGCAAGACACAAAGATTTAATATAGTTCACACATCGATGTGATGTACTACATCAACGAGTGAAGGTGACTCGCTATATAATGGAAGAAAAATTACAATGGAGATCTATAAAGAACACCCAAACTTGTGGTAAGAACCCTAACACAAAAATCCCATTTTATCTTTTTTTTTTTCCTTTTACGAGAAAAAAAACATACAAATATCTTCCAAGTCGGGTTGATCCATTCAGCCGCATCTTCTGCTACCATCATAGAAAAAAAAAAAAAAAAAAAAAAAGCTAAAGCCCTAAAGCTATAATGTTGAGCGAAGGGTGCTCCACGTTATCTATAGTAGAAGACAATTGTGTATATAATAGGGGGAAGAAGCAAGGGCATAGAGGCTAGCGCGTACTAAGCATAGTCATGCCTATACTACACCATTACCATTTTGCATTTCTAGAGGTTTTCCCCTCCCCCCCCCCTTTCATTTCAAAAAAATCGAAAAACACCAACATAACACTAAATACTTGATGCTGTTTTTTTATTTCCATAAAATGAAAGAATTAATGTCAGAAATATTTTTTTTAATAATTACCAAACGCAGCCCTACTTCATGAGACATGGATGCTTTAATACCCAGCTCATTAGTGAGATCTTATGTCGGAATATGAAAACAACCACACAACTACACAAGCATAAGAAGTGG
>NW_024870568.1:194235-228027 GCF_013358625.1 Macadamia integrifolia
AAAAAAAAAAAGAAGTGGAGACACTTTTTAAGTTTTCAGTTTGCAATGTTAGATGCTAAAAGTGGGCCTTTCGTCATCTGGCAGTTCAGGCTACAACCTCCACCGTTGGTTGGATAAGCATTTCCTTATCACATTTGCTAATGAAATTACTTTTTCCTAATTTCTTCTCACAATAGTCACATCATTTGGTAGAAAATTTGCAAGTGTTAATTTCCGTGCAGAAATGTGATTTCCGAATGATCAGAAATGGATGGTTTTGCATTAGGGACCACAAAGAAACTTCACCTAAATTACCGAAGTTTGAAATTTGAATCTCATATAATATAAGGAGAAGATTTTTGGGCCGACAGCGGAAGGTAGTACTAGGGGTGTAAATCTCAAGTCGGCACCGCTTAGGTTGATCGAATCCGACCATTTAAAGATTGGCTTAGATCGATTAATAAATATGTCGGGTTCAGGCTTGGCCCATTTAAAAATAAGTAGTATACAATACAAAGGGTAAGATCGATGGGTGCCCAACTAGCCTGGCTCATTTACAAGCCCAACATAGCTTGACACATTTAGCTCGATTGCTTATATGTATATATTGCAAGGGTGTAGGTATAGGCATGGCTAGGCTCGACCGATTGACACCCCTAGAAAGTACATTGACATTCTCTTTTTCTAGAGACTCGAACATGAGAACCTTTCAATGAGAGTGGGCTTTGTGAGGTTGTAGCACTTCTTGTTACATTAGCATTCTGTGATTAAAAAAAAAAACACAACACAACACAACACTAGCATTCTCTTACTCTCCTCCTCATATGAAATGACCACTTAGACTTTCATCTTGTTTCTTATGACCTCCTTATGCCATTTGCTCCCCCATTGGCCCGAGCAATAGCCATAGTACCACACAATCACTATTTTCTTGCCCTTTATATATTTATTAGAAATAACTTTTCCCAAGGTGTCAAAGTAATGTTTGCCGTAAGGGTTTCAATTTCAAATCAAAATTGAATCCGAAATTGAGTCGAACCAAATTTATTCGGTTCAAATTCGGTTTGAGTATGTGAGTATGCTCCTCGATTCGGCTCGATTCGACTTGATTTTGATTTAGGGTGTAAGAACCGTCAATTCAAACCGAAATTGAACCAAATTGTTCCTAAAACCAAAAAAAAATGAAAAAACCCTAATATCATTAAGAGAGATTTTTTAGGTGGTTAAGTGTTTTTTGCAATTTATCATCACATATTTACATGCTAAGACAATTTTAGAGTTAACAATGACCATAAGGCCCACAATTTGATCCCATTATGGTCTTTAGTCTATCACAGTCATGGTCCAAAAGTGGAACTGTTTTCATAACCGAATTAAAACCGAGATAAAAAAATCGAATTAAAACTGCATATCAAAACTGAATTAGAACCAAAACCAAACCGAGCCAAATTGAATTGGCTTAAGTATCTAAATACGGAACCGAGTTGGTTCTTGATTCAGTTTTGGTCCACCTTATCATCACTAGAAACTGAATGAAAACCAAACTAAATAACTGAAACCGAGCCGATTGGCACCTTTAGTTTGTCCTTCCACATGAATTTAATTTATATATTTCTTTTATCTACCTCCTTGACCATGTGGGCCCATGTGAATAGTATCATTCCTTGTGGCAATTTACCCCGACCGATGGTATGAGGAACCTTCTCCCATTTTCATTTTATGGATAAATGAAAATATTTAATATATCTAATAAATGGTAAATTCTTGACTCATCATCATTTATAATTAGTCCTGAATTGGAGAAAAGACTAGTTTCATAACTCTTTTAGGGCCCGTTTGATAATGTTTCAAGAAACGGAACAAAAAGTGTTTGATAAAATTGTATCGTTTCACTTGTTTTCAGAAATAGTAATAAAAATTTCTACTTATTTATGGTTCAATAAACGATCCAGGTGAAACAAGTAGACATCGTTTCTAAAAACGTCTTGTGGCCATTCTTTCGCTGATTGCTATTGACTTCCAGAAACATGACTTATCAAATACCTTCAACTCTATTTCTGTTTCTAGAAACAAAAATTTTTGTTTCTGTCGTTTCTTGAAACGTTATCAAACGACCCTTAATTTTTGTTGATATAATTACCAAACATCCATGCCCTTACCTGATTCTTAAGCCCAAACCTAATTAAAAGGTGGGACCAAAATTGGAAGGGCCCAGCCCAAACACCGTCAACGCAATCACAGACTTGGCAGTCTCTCTCCCAGTTTTCGCAGTAACGAAGAACGCAGAGAGCCGTGCATTTTGTTTTCTTTTCTCCTTGTCTCCTTTTCTCCTTTTCTTTTTGTTATTACGAGAAAAGATTTTTTGTTTATCAGGATTAGGGATTTCCCTAACAAGGAAAAAGGAAATGGATATCTATTATTAATCGGATTCTTCAAGGCACTCTATATTTTTCTCCTTGTTCTTCTTCTGCTCTTGTTTTTCCGCCGAACCTATCTTCCCTGAAATGCAACCTCTCTTGGAGGTTCTGGACTTGTTTCATTCTCACCCGATATCCTTTTATCCTTCGCAAGTATCATCAGTATCTCTTTCAAAGCGAAGCCCTGATATTGATGTTGAGAATAGTTTTGCTGTTCGAAAGCATCAGAAGCCGAAAATCAAGTGGCTTTTTGGAGAAAATATTGAATCTCTGTAACCTCATCGTGTTCTATTGAAGGAGGGTTTATTACGCAGAATCCTTTATTTGTTCTGGGTATCCATGAAAGGAAATCCAGTTTTTCGCCGACCCTTTTTTGCTTTTTAGAGTTATTATGGATCCTAATTCAGAAATCCATGAAATTAGCTCTGACGAAGACGGTACATGGGACGAAGGCAGTGACGATAATCTCGATTGGATTTCGGAACTGCTTGATCCCGATGGCGGTGAAACAGAAGATTCTGACGATGTGGTGTTTATGGGCGAGATTCAGATTTCTAAGCCTACGGACAGAGTGAAACCGGTCTCTGGGGATGTTTTTGATGATGATTGCACTATTTTGGAGACCGACCCTGATAATCCAGTTGCAGTTGAAAATGACTCAGCAGATGGATCGGATGAGTTGCTTATTGTCGGTGAAAAGGGACAGGTATCGCGTTATGTATTTCTGAGTTTCTTCATTATTAGTCGATTGCACTGTACTTGAGTTCAGTCTATAGCATGATTTAAGCCTTTTGTTTTCTTAAAAAAAAGTATTTTCTTGTGCTGTTGTTACTGCGTCTTTTGAATGGGTTCTGAATTTGTAATCAACTTTAGTTTCGGATACAGTGGAAAATGTGTGATTTTTTTTTTTTTTTGGGGGGGGGGGGTGTTGTGGGAGAGGGGTTGGGATGGGATGCAATTGTGTAATTTTAAACCTGGTCCAACTCAGAGGGCTCCAACCCTTTTTTTCTACGCGCAACCCTCTTGCTCTCAGGTTTTTTATTTGTTTTAAATTGCAGGACATTGTGACTTCTGGTTCCCAGTACTCTTGTTTATTTCTCATGCTACCTGGGTCCTCCCTTTTAAAGGAGAAGTGTGATAGTTCATATGGCTTATGTTCAGTGTAAGATGGTTTCAATTTGATTCACATTTTTTGTGTGTGTGAGAGAGGTTGGTGTCTTGTGTTTGATCTGAACTTTGTGAGATATTTATGTTTCACATTGTTAATTGGAACCTGCAAAACGGGCTCGGGTGGATCCTTAAGTTAGTGTGTTTGCAGCTTGGAAGCAACTTTTGATATCTCACATTCTTTTCTTCCCTGTTATAAGCTGCCTCCATATGTTCTCCATTCTCCCTCTCCTTCCCTTTTTAAAGAAAAAACAATGAAAAAAGTAACAGTGAGAGCCCAATGTAAGTGATTGATTCTGTGCATTTCAGCTATGAACAAAGAATCCTTACCACAAAAAAGCTATGAACAAAGAATAACCTAATCGGAGTAATTTTCCAAACAGAATGATGTTTACAATTTAGTTTCTTAAGGAGGAGACTAGACTGTTGGTATGCCCAAGAAGTTCAATAAATTCTTAATGACAAGTTCAGGAAGTAAGCAGCATGATTATGTCCCTGTCTGGCCCGGGTACAAGATAGAGAGGTATCATTGGCAACAAAGTATTTCACTGAGAAACCACCAATATCACACCACTTTATTCATTGGACTGGAGCTAGTGAGCTGTGGCCTGGATTTCTCAAACTTCTAAATTTGTTACTTTTTTCCTCAAGTCAATTGATGAAATTGAGACTTAGTTATGCAGTTGCATCAGACTATTATCCCTTATGGAGGGTTAGACATAAGCTTGTGAGGCCCACAAGGTGCTGGTGTTAGTCCAATTGGCTGAAAACAAGCATTGGGCAGTTATATTATAGGTTGAGCCTTTCATTTTTTTGGCTTTCAATGTAATGGACCTAATTTATAAGCCCATAAAGTGGGGAAGTGATGCAGATCAGAGGTACTCTATGAAGTACCAACATAGGAGGAGAGCTAGGGCCATAACTTATGGTTCAGGTTCTGGTTCAGACCTGTTTCTGGTTCCATTATAAACCATAATTGGTCCATCGCCTTCGTGGGTCACTCTTAGGGGTCCATCTCTCTTTTTCCTGTCATATTTATTACTTGTAATGGCTGGAACAGGATTTATTAATTCCACCAAAATGGGAGTCTATTTAGTCTTTATTTTAGTGAAGTCCTTGTCTGAAGAGGATTCCTCCTATTAACCTGTATATGGAAGAATTTTTATTCTGTTTTGTCTTTTATTTTTCTAATTGGTTAACACTTGTTTCCTATTGGTTGAAAGGCATTCCTAAGGCCAGTATGAATCAGGAATACTAGAGTCTATTTAAGCAACTGTAAGGCTCCCCAGGCCCCATGTTGAATGCAATTGGCTTCCTTGCCTTATAATTCTTTGGTGATTCAGATTAAGTTTCTCTGGTGATTCAGTAGGTTGATTGGTGGTGTTTCCGAAGTCATATCCTCCTTTCCTATCTTCTATATTTTCTGGTATTCGGTTCACAGATCAGTTCTTTGTACATTTGCTGTTCTGGTTTCTATTTTTAAATCTCAGTTTTGATCTATAAGCTGTTGTTTCTGTTATTTCTTTGTTGATGAGTCTTTCTATTAAATCATAATCTGATTCATATATTTGAATCAGCTCTGTACAGCAACTAGGTTCTGCTCTAGTTGAGTTTCCTTGCTCAACTAGGACTCTTAAGTTTAATCTACCCATGACAAAAAATATTAACCAGAAGTAGAGAATAGGATTTAGAATTTGGCCTATTGTGGTCTAGTCACACAATATTACTGTATTATAAAACCTACCAAGAGTAGGAAACCTACTAAGAGTCTAATTACAAATAAAGACAAAGACAACTTAAAGTAACTAGCAATGACTCAATGACTTAAAGCATGACAGTAACTTTCAACATCAAACACTCCCTCTCGCGGTACAACTAAGACTCCCTCACAGTCATGGTTCTAAACAAATTTATGTTGAAATTTTTGAAACCTAGTGGAAACCATGTATTTTTTTTCCTGGGCTATTGCTAGGAATTTGGGCCGAAATTTCCATGATTTGAGCTGAAATGTCCAAAATTTCCCATATACCTGGTTTCGTCTGGGGTTGGGTCGAAACAACTGAAATGTGAAAAATTTCGATCGAAATTTCCGAGATTTAAAACTATGCTCACAGTACAATATTAACACTCTACCCCTCAAGCTGGAGCATATATTTCTTAAGCTCTAGCTAGCAATGCCCAACTTGAACAAATAACCATATGTAGAAGCCAATAGTCAGCAATACCACCTTCCAATTGCAATACAACCATAAGCACATCAGCCATCAGCACAGCAGTGGAGAAAAATCTTAGTGTCGAACAAATCCAAACAAAAATGAGCAAAATAAGCGGCAGAGAACACCAACTACAAGCCAAATATCGTAGTTGCAACAAGTGGAGCTGTAAAAATCCTAGAATGGGTGCTCCTAAATAGTTGTAGCCATTGTGTAGCATATTGAGCATATACAAAGCACATTAGGGCATTGTTCCATGGATGTAGACATATTGTTGAACCACGTAAAAATCCTTTGTTGTGGGTGGTTGCTTATGGATTATATGTGTGGATATATGGAGTGCTTTTTTTGTAGGATGGGTGTGCACCCTGGGTAGAACTTGCCACATGGTTGTGAATACCTGTGGTTGAGAGGCAAGGTGTGTCACACGACTATGTGTAGCCAGTTGCTTGCTTAAAAATAATAATGGAGAGTTAGGCTTTGGGAAGTATGATTTTTGTGAGCCAAGGTAGACCTTCAGTGATAGTTGGGAACCCAAAAAAAAAATTTAAAAGAATCATTGATTCACCCCTCTTAGTGATGACGAAAGTCAACACTGATCATTCTGAGAATTTGATATCTTGTTCTATATTAAAACAGTATTTGACTATAATCTTAGTCATATCTGAGATTTTAATTCTTCTTTATTGTGTTATCTTTAAATTTGGTATAGTTTCCATGTCTGTGATTTGGATTGTTGCTGGTCTTCTAAAACCTAGTGTCAGGTGGATTTAAATCACATTAGTACATGGGATTAGTAGTGTTTGAGTTAGTTTAGGATGCTTAATAGTTTTTAGGAGTTTTATTTTGGGTGTATTTAATTAAATTTTGTATAAGAGAGTGATTAAGAGTTCTTTTCTGGGAGTTTAGGAAATTTAAAAAGAAAATGCCAGATGATTGGAGGAGAAGTATTGTAGTCCTGATTTATAAGAACAAAGGTGCTATCCAGGACTGCAATAACTAGAGAAAGCCTATGATAGAGTATCCAAAGAATTCATTTGGCATGTCCTATGAGAGAAAAGAGGCTCCAATATCTTGGTGGATATAATTAAGGACATGTATGGGGGAATGGTGACGAGCTTCAAAATGTCAATCTCAAAGTAGTGAATTCCTAATTACAATTGGATTATATCAAGAATCTTCCCTATGCCCTTACATGTTTGCGCTCATTATGGGGGGTTAACGAAACACATCTAAGATCAGGTACCGTGGTGTATGTTATTCGCTCATGATATTGTACTGATAGATGAGACCGTGGAAGGGATTAACACTAAATTGGAACTTTGGTGATCAAGCTTAGAATCAAGAGGTTTTATGATAAGTAGAACAACGACAGAGTATATGATGTGTCCCTTTGGAGATCAAGTTTATAATCAAGAGGTTTTATGATAAGTAGAACAAAGACAGAGTATATGATGGGTCCCTTTAGTCAAGCTAGGAGGGGTGATGAGGTTGTGAATCTGGCTGACCGGGATCTACCATCGAGAGTATATTTTAAATACTTGGGGTTAATCATTAGCAAAGAAGGGGATATAGCAGATGATGTGTTGGGCATGTTATGTGACAAATGTATATCGGTTAAACTTAAGGGAAAATTCCACAGGATAGCAATACGACCAGCTATGACCAATGGGGCAGAGTGTTGGGCAGTCAAGAAGAGTATTTTGATTTTTGAATAAGCTGGGGGTAGCAGAGATGAGTATGTTATGTGGGATGTGCGGCAAGACTAGGAGAGATATAGTAAAGAATGATTGTATTAGAAATAAAGTGGGGGTCTCTCCGATTCAGGACAACCTCTGCAAGAGCCGGTTTAGGTGGTATGGTTATGTGCAATGGCGACCTATAGATGCCCCAGCCTGGAAAAACAACCAGATTCATATAAAGGGTTCTAGAAGAGGTACGGACAGACCTAAAATGACTATTGACGAAGTGGTAAGGAAAGATATGCAATTGGTAGGGTTGGATTCTAATATGACCGGATAGACCTATGTGGATGACAAAGACCCGCTTAGCCGACCCCTTGTAGGGGATGTTCCTGAGATATTGTTCTATTTTTACTGCTAAAAGATATCTCTTGTATTGTCTTCTACTTGTTGCAATTCGTTTATCTTATATTTTTTTTGCTTTGTTGATTATATTGGATCCATATAGCTGACCTTATTTAGTTGGGATAAGGTTATGGTTGTTGTTGTTGTTGTTGTTGTATGTATACACCCCCATGGCCACATCAATTGGTACATATTTTGAGTTTTTTAAGAGTTTTGGAGCTGTTGAGCTGTGGATACGGGATTGGTATTGTAGATATGATCTCCTACCTTCCTTCTAAATCCTTTTACCATCCAGAGATCAGGTGTGATCTTTCCTCCCTCTTCTTCTCTGTTTTCTTATTCTCTATCGTCTTCTTCTAGCTCCTGTAATTTCTTATTTGGTTTCTTTTCTCCAAATATCATTTTTTAGTTCTGGCTATATATCTGCTGAAACTAAACTTCTTGCAAATTGAAGATCTGCAATACTTAGATTTGATCCCAGATCTGTTCCATAGGTCTGATCCCATTTTCAAGATTTCTAGATCAATGTATTGTTTAAATTCTGTCCATAACCTAATTCTATCGGCTTCTATATTATTGATCCTGGTTGTAGATCTTGCTTCTAGAATCCTTCTAGAACCTGAACTGCATTACTTAAAGAGTGTTTGTGCTTTGGAGCTCTAGAAAGTTGGGCAAGTCTTTTGCTTGTTATTTGCTCCTCTGTTCTGTCTTGAGCACAAGATGTATTTTATTGAGAAGCCGCTATCCCACACATCGCTTGTAGCTAGGGAGCCATGGCCCAGATTTTTTTCAGAACTTCTCAATTTGTCATTTTTTTATCAAGTCAATTGATGGTTTAAGACTTGGTGCTTGTTCTTTGAAACTTGATCAAGTTAGAAAAGATTATTTTGCTTGTTATTTGATCCGTCGTCTTTGGAAAAGTGATATTTTGTAGTCGGATTGGCATCAAGGAGACAAGGACTCCAATGCAACTGGCCCTTTGCTTGAAAGTTTCAAACCGGTATTTTTCGCCAGTCCTATAAACTGAAGCAGATTGTTTCTTTCATTTAATGGGCAATGGAAAAAGGAAGCTACCAGATGTCTTACTCATTATCCATAATCTGTATATTTTGTATGGTCACATGTTTAGAAGTTCTACTAGTCACAAGGGGGTGACTTGCTAGGGACAAGCTTCTTGAGTGTTTGCAATCTTCTTTTAATCCACATTATTTTCTTATAATCCTCCACTTTATTGATTTATAATAAATGAAATAATAAACGTTTTTGAACTACATTTGAAAACAATTGATATTCTCTTGTGCTCCGAGAATCCAAGTTTGGCTTTGAAGAACACACTGATTATCTGGATATTTGTTCTTTTTGCCGTTGGTGCCTTGTCATTCTAGCACCATGCTTGCCAAGGCATCGCCTAAGCATTTAGGCTCTTTCTTAAGTCCAACTTGAAAGCCTTGTTGACACTTCATGAGTTTACATTGATTTATGTTTACTGCTTTGTTTTTTTGATGAATATGCTTATATTATATCCTTTGCTTTGTTTATTATATGCTGGTTTTCTCATATTTAGGCCATTACTAGCATAATTGTATCATATTGCATTGATATGACTATGTGACTTATGTTGCATATAAACATAAGGGCAAGAGATCGCTGCCTGGTCGCATGGCCCCTGCACCAGTGTTTTTTTTTTGGGGGGGGGGCAATGGCAATGAGAGTGTGCATAGGGCATCAACATGCATGGAATTTCATATTTCATGGGGGGCGGGGCGGTAATTTTGCGTGCTCCTGTGTCTTGGGCGTCGGAGCCACGAAACCAGGAAATGTTCTTTTTCTCAGAACATAATTATGTAAAATTATTATTGCTATATTACATATAGTCATTAATGCATGCCTAGGCGGGTGCCTTGTTGCCTAAGTACCCATCCAACGCTTTGGGCCGCTTAGTCACCTTGAAAACTATTGTCTAGCACAGTTCCAGAATATTTTTGAGTGTTGCAATGTACTGTTTTAAGCATTTCTTTATGTGCAATTTTTTCCCTGTTTTACATAAAAAAATAAAGGTGTTGTCCTTGTTTTGACATTTTAAAACTTCTGCAGCTATTACCATTTGAATGATCATGTACTCTCTCTCTCTCTCTCTTATCAAGTTGTGCCAACTCTACTTCTCAAAAAAAAAATTTTTTTTGGCAGCTAGCGTGCAGAGACTTCCCTCACCCACGACACCTGTGTGCTAAATTCCCCTTCAGCTCGACTCCACATGACAAGTACTGTGACCTGGTATGATCTTTCATTCATTGAGGTGAAACAGTGACCTTTACTTAACAATGCCCTTTCATATCTCAAGTCTTAACTGTAACTTTCAAACATAATATTATTTCCAGTTTTTGATTTGTTACACTCCTAGAAATGCAGTGCCACTGTTACGTCTGTGACTCGCATGCACCATGCAGTGACTGGGGCACTGGTGTTTGTACTACCGACCATTGTCATTCCAACGATAAAGAGGAGGAATGGAAGTTACAGAGGAAATTTTTCAAGCAAGGCAAATTACCATCAACACCAGGCCAGAAGCTTCCTAATAATACTCTTCCAATGATGCCTGCCTTGCCCAACCAAACTCCAGCATTCAATCTGTTGCAACTCCCCAACAGTGGTTCTGTAACGCATTCTGTCTATTCACCCTCTCTCTCTGCTTGCTCCTTGACGACCAGTTTTGGTGTGCCTAGTATCATAGGCCACAGAAGTAATCAGTGTCCAGGACTAACCCTAAACAGAAACAGATGCCCACAGAATTTAAGCAGATCGTCGTTGATGCCTGGTACACATAACCTCATTCGAAGAGAGAGAAACGAGATTGTTGGTGCTTTGGGACCTCAATTCACTACACAGCGGTTTAAAAGGGTGGGGTCTGTGCCAACCGTTTTCCCAATGGACCAACATGGATATGGTTCATCTAATAGCAGAAATTCATACAAATCACATCCACTGAAGAACCAACATCCATTGGTTTTGCTAAATCACGATATTAATGTGAGCTGGCAGGACATTCTTGCAGGAAGTGATCCGAACTTTGGTTCCTGCGAGAGTAACTCCCAGCCAAATACTGGCAGCAACTTCACAGAATTTCAGTTATATACTACTGCTCAAACCCATGTATATGGTCAGCACATTCCTCAATCAGTTGGGGACCAAAATTTGGACCAACATGAGAATCCAGCTCCAGTTGCTGTAAATCCTAGTGTGCTGGACTTCAACTCAGTTTGGATGGATGGTTCAACCCAGGGTGCTAAACATTCCACATCAGAAGCTTCCCAAATTCAAGGTGTACAACCAATATCTGACCTGCTAAATGACCAAAGTTTTTACCAGAATGAAAGTCTGCCGGTTAGTGCTTCCAATCCCCATTATACTGGGATCCCAAATCCAGGTTCATCGGATTTGGAAAACTGGCGTAGTTCTCTGGACTATGATGAGTCCGATTCAGGGATTGCAAAAGATTCCATGCCATGTGAACTGGATTTTGTGCCTCTCCCGCCCAGCCCTGTAGAGCCAGCCATGCTTTATTATGATATGGAAAGCTCTTGGAATCTTGCACATGTCTAGCAAATTCATCAGATTTTTATTGCTAGTTTGGGAATCAGGTAAGGAGCCTAACCTTTTTTTTTTGGGTGAATAGCCAACCTTATTTTCACTATCAGGAATTTTAGGTTCGGTTGTTTTAGAAGCTGAGGGGGCAGGTCTAACCTGATCACCTTGACAATTCAATATAGTTTGTACTTTGTACAGGATTTGGTGGTCTTGCAATGAGTATAATTGTTATAAACTTAGTACTTAAAATCTGTGATTTCATCATGTTAAAGATAACAGTGAAAGCGGATAAATGTTAAAAGTTCTGGTGTATGGAAACAGGAATTGTTAAAGTTCAGGGTGTATAGCTATAGAGCAGACAGAGGCCATGCCCCTTCCATTAAAGGAAACTTTGAATGGTTAAAAGTTGTATGGTGTATGGCAATAGAACAGAGTGGGCATTTCCATTGCATTATAAGTACTGCCTGCGTACTGAATGCCCGAGGATCCAATCTGATGATGTTTTTTGAGATTCCATTTGATGTTAACATCCTAGGAAAAAGATTTGAGCAGGTAGAGGGCTGTGGATCGAATGAGTCCTTGAAGATTCTGATCCGATTTCGGTCTCAATAACCCTAGAAATGGCCCTCAGATCAGAATATACACCGAAAGGGGATGTCTTATGGCGTAAGGTGAAGATAGGAAAGACTCACCGAAAGAGGTGGGTGTTGTATGGCACATGGTGAAGGCGGGAGGGACTCACCGAAAGAGGGCAGTGTCTTATGACGCTAGGTGAAGATAGGAGAGTCAAACCTGTGATAACCTCTTGGGAGCGCGTTCTACCGACAAGTCACCAACCAATTGAGCAAGCAATTGTCTTAAGAGTTGAGACTTGAGAAAGCCTTGTCTACTAATTATTTTTTTTCCCTGAAGAAAGAAAAATCAATTTAAGGAGGTGACTTAATACATCTTGCTGAGGACCAGAGTTTCGAATTTTGGTTTTCTTGTGCATAACTAGGTAAGCAATTTGCGTAAATAGGAACACCAGATCTCAGATAATATGCACATGCTATATTTTTTTTATTTTTTATTCTCTAACCTTTTTGCTAACCTAGAGCACTTGACCTGAATGTTACACATTAATGTTCACGAGGAGCTTGGCTTTATCAGCATGTATCTAGACATTGGTTATGATATGAACAAATAAAAAAAATCTCCTTGTTAGATTTTTTCTGTTGGGAGGGAACCCTAGTCTAGTGTTCTTTAGTACCAAGCACAAAATGGGAGAATCATGCACCAACGGCCCCTTGCTCGGGTGGCTTGCGCCATCAGATAGCAGTAGTCTGGTCCCAGTTACGAGCTACGTGTCACGCATCAACAAGTAGTTTGCTTGGGTCATGCTCTCATGCAGTTGCGGTGCTGACTAGATCCCTACATCGTGAATTTTATAGGTAAAACTTAGGCAATGTGAATGATCTTGCAATCACAGCATTTGATGTGAGGAGTAGGCTACTCGTCTCTGGAAGGGGTTTTGCCGGCTCACCCCTTTATAGTTGTAGGCCATATGGCTTATAAAAAAATTGACCCAGTTTCCCTGCATCCACTGTGAAAGAAATCCTTCGGCTGTGAATCATTATGAGGGAAGAGGTGGTTTTGACTTCATGTAGTAGAAGTGCAAAGAAATAATGACTATAGATAAGTGTACTTTTAAGGGGCATGCTTGGTCCAGCAGTAAGGTATGAATATTGCAACTTAATGTTCAAGCGATCAAAATGATCTTTTGATATTCTTGGGTTAAGGTAGTGTAGTTGTCACCTCTTGGACTTCGCACATGTGGGAGCCTCGTGCACCGAGTACGTTCTTATTTGGATAGGTATATTTTCTTTCATCTATAGAAGAATACTTACTCCTAAAAATTTATGCAACTAAGAAGCAACATTCAAGGTCGAGTACCAGAAAAAAGAATAGAACTTTATGATTTATTCTTGTTGAATCCTTTCACCCTTGAAGTTTTCACCTTGCTCCGTGGTGATACGTTAGTGTGAAAATGTTAAGGCTGTGATTGGTCGTCATCCAGAAAAACGTTTTCATTCTATGAAAAAATAAAGAGAATAAAGCATTTGGTGTCAATTTGGTGTTTTCGGTTTTTTTGGAACGAAAGGGGAAAAAGACACTAGAAACGCAAAATGATGGAGGTTTCGATCCAAATACAAAAAAAAAAAAAAAAAAAATGAACAGCTAGGGTAATTGTTCCTTAAACATGTTCACCAAACACTAACTTTTGTTTTAAAACAACATTTTTACACAGAAATTGAAAATTCTGTTTAGACATGAAATATCGTTTCTGGAACTGAATGACTACAAAACGCAGCATTAGTATATTTTTTCTAGGGACTGTATTCTCTGTCAGGGAGAATGGCTTGAGCCAGCCCTCCTTGTAGACCATGCTCCCAGACAGAAAACGTTTTCCTTTTTCCAAATAACAATGTTTGATAACCAAATCAGGGCTTACGCTAAAATTCACTCTCTATAACTGATACTTTTCCTGAACATTGTATACTTTCCCACATTCCCTTGCCAATCAAACGTTTTTTTCATATGATATTCAGGATACCAATACAGGCCCAGTATTCAATCTACGATTTGGATCCTAGGATTGGGATTCCATAAATGGTTTATATTGGGCTTGGGATTCATTGGATCAATACCAAATGCAGGATTCCAATCTTGTCATGGATGCACACCATTGGGCGAGCTATCTAGGAAAGTGAACTCAAGAGAAGCCACTCAACAGGAATGGTTAAAAGTAGCTAAGGCAATTCTCTACTTGTTTGGGGCTGAATTGTAATCAAGCGGGATAAGTGTAGGGTATTTTTTTCATATGAACACACATATTGTTATGATGAACACAGTCAATATTTCAGTGGTTTCATAGGAATTCTCGATTCGCATGCATCATTCAGAAGACTGAAGTGTGGATCATAATGGGCTCTAGGGAGGGTCAAAATATATGCAGCTTTACTCTCGGTCTGCTGGGAGTCTATTTCCCAACACCTTACTATTGCACCCTAGTCCCCAAAATTTATGGGAAAATGGTTTTTTCCTAGGGGAGTGTAGCCCTTGCACCTAGACCTGGAGGCGGGAAGTGGGGAGGGGGGAAATGACCGACCCACCCCATGAAAAGGAAAATAACTCATCTGTGGATGCTTCCTCGTTCACTCTTTTTGGCCCTCGTATACTGGTAGGAACCACACTCCCCCAATAAACACCTTCTCAAATTTTATATACAAATTAATTTCTTGGAGAACACTTCTCCATTGAAACAAATGAGGCCTTAGGACCCCTTTGGTCAGAAGTGAGTAAAATAACCAAAAAATGAAACCAATGAAGTCCACAGTGAAAGTTAAATTGTCCATGGGGTTTGTGTGTGAGAGAATATTTGAAGAATGGATGTCTATGTGTTTCAAGTTGCTCCTCTCTCTCTCTCTCACGCACACACAAGTTTTTTTTTTTTGGGGGGGGGGGGTGTGGGTGTGGGGGGAGAGATTTGGCACTGACCAGCTCCACTAATGTCACAACACAGAAATGCATTATTTAACAACTTCCAGCCACCAACATATGGGATTTTTCTTGCTGTTTAGCAATATGAATCCATTAAGAGTATCTTGTCAGAGTTAAGTTTTGTCAAACCCTCTTTGTCGGTGACAGGAAAAGAAAAAGTCATCAGGCATGGTAAAACATCAACAACTATTTCGTCTGGGTTTGGCTATTTGTCATATTTTAAATTCTCAGCTTGTGATGTAGCTTTCATGCATTCACTTGGCTTATACTATTAGCATCAATAGACAGACTCAGCTTTCTTGCTGTGATATTTCATTTCTCCTGTACTTCTTGACTTTAGTTATGCTGAGATTGATAAAGAAATAAATGTTATTTATCGTTCACAACTTGGCTCATAAATTAGGACTTTCAGGAATTAATGACTTTACATATTTGTATGGAGCTGATACCTTGCGTGTGTAACTCAAGAAGATTAGTTTTAATGAATCACCAAAGTCAAAAGACATGTTTGTTTCTCAAGATGCAATCACTAGCTTTGTCATCAATCTCAATTTTTACATATCTCTCATGTAGTTTTATACTAAAGTTTAAAGCGTGTGTGAGGTTATCAATTCTGTCATATGAAGACACCAGAGCCCACAATGAGGTATGAAAATGCAATTTGGAGAATAGATCACATATGTAATGCTGATAGATGGCTGGGAGTCACAGAATCTGTATGACAATGATTATTGTCTTCTTATGTAGAAAATGAGAATCTAAAATGATGTAGAAAAATGAAAATCGTAAAATCAAGGATTAAAGTATCGGTATCGGTCGTCGTATCGGTCAGTCAAAATTAAGATACGTATCGAAGAGTATCGTATCGTATCGAAGATACACTAAGATACGCTAAAGATACACACATAAATGGATAGGAAACATTTTTTTAAACACTTTTGCATAAAGAATTTGTTAAAAAAAGCTATTGATAACATGTATTATGCATAAACACTAAATTGAGGGTATCGTACTAAGAATTCAAGGTTTGTAGTTGTCCCATAAATATAAAATCCTTGTTCCCAACCTTGATTTCCACTTTAGTTAGAGAGAAGTATGGCTGACAACAACTTTGGAACAAAAACCCTTCAAAAAATCGTGTGTTTTCTAAAAAATTATCCATCTTGGCCATTATATGACCGATACTCACCGATACATATCGATACTCACCGATACTCACCGATACGTACCGATATATATCGATACGTATCGATACTCACCGATACGTACTGATATATATCGATACTCACCGATACGTGCCAATATATATCGATACGTACCGATCGATACATATCGATACTCACTGATACATACCAATACATACCGAAACGTATATTTTACCTCAATTTTATAATTTTCATAGTCGTATCGATGTGTATTGGTGGTGTATTGATGCATATCGGTATGTATTGTAGGATATATATAGATACGAAAGGATTTTAAAAATTTCATGTATCGTATCGATGTGTATCGTATCGGTCGGCTAAATTTAAGATACGTATCGGAGGGTATCGTATCGGTATCGGAGATACTTAAAACCATGCGTAAAATAAATAATCATACGAGATTTATGTGGTTCAATAAGATTGTCTATGTGCACACTAAATTTAGATCGGTTTCACTATTAATGGTGAATAGGGTTATATCCGTTCATCCTCACACCCCTCTTAGATTGATTTAGAGAGATTTTTTTTTTTTGGCAACTTACAGAGAAAGAACCCTTGTTACAAAATTGTTATAGAGCCCTATACATATAGTTTGCTAACATACCCAGACAACCTTAAAAAAAATTTCATCAGGGGTTGCCACCCTCAAACCCCTCCCATGGATCTGCTACTTCATTGAGGCCTTAATTAATGAAGATAAATGCACAACGTGAGCCAATTTACTTGGGCCTTGAGCCCTATCGATTTTTCAGAATCAACCTACATATGCAAGCAACGGGATACAAGACATAGAACCCCTAACAAGTGACATCAAAGTCTTGAAAGTGTAGTTTCATTGTTTTAATGATTTCAGTAATTTGCATGGACAAAATCAAATGTCTGAATTATTAAATAAATGCTTGGCAATGTACCCATGGTCATTGAAATTTGTTGTTGCATGCTCCATGTATATGTTAATTACAAGAAATATTATAGAAGTATTATTTGGAATAATTCATCCAAATCCAACCCAAGGACAGCTATAATATCTTGAAGCTCTTTGTAATGTTGTAAAGTTTGCTTAGCTCTATGCACAGTTTCATAATGAGACTTGTACTGCAATACTCATAGATTATTCTTGATTTTTCGAATCTTCCGCTACTTCATGACATTCCTCAATTTTATAGGTAGTTAGCATAGTGACCATTCGATTTCATTTGAATATGATTTTAAAGTTGGTATTGATTTAGAAGGGTTTTAGCTCTAAAATTGTGATATATGTTCTATACTTGCACCCACCATCCCTCAAAGATATTTTTTTTTTTGGTCTAATCATGGTTGGTTACTTAGACTATATCATCCAAACTTTACCCTCTTTTATACAAAATAGTATTATAAAGATTTGTGTATCATAAAATGATGTCATTACTCCATGTCTTATGTGGTGGTGAGAGCTCTGTGCATCATTGTTTACATGAAAAGAATGGAATATCTTTTGTCAGCTTATGTCAACTACGAGATGGTTGATTTTTCTAATCGGCAGCTTAAGTACAAGCCAGTGTCTACCACCATATCCTTTTATTCTCAGCAACTGTGTCAGCTGCACATATATTTGGTTACTTGAAGGGTAAAATATCTGATCTTCCTCCCTAAAAAAACTAATGAAGATAATTCCTTTTCTAGGATTGATTTGATTTGATTTTTAGATTTTTTTATTATGTTAAAAATAGACAAACATCCTAAAAATTATTTGATTTTTCTGTTTCATTTCATCTGTTTTTAACTTAAAAAAAATCTTATAATATTCAGTGGGTATCAATTTATATACAAGAAGGCTAGTTATTAAATGAAAAGAAAGAGCTTGTGAAAGTGTTATCTTACCTTTTTAGTAAAAAAACACATATTTTCTTTCATTAGTATAAAATCATAACGCTTCATATGTATACTAAAAAACACATGAAAGCTAATGATAGCCATCAAGAATGATATAATGATAAATTATTTTAAAAATATTTTTTCAATCTTAATCTGCAAAACTTTTGAGGATACACGAGAAACGACCAAAAGAAGGTTACAACTTATTAATTCATCATTTTGATTATAACAAGATCTACTCATTAGTTCATCTCTAGTAATAGTTTAATGTTTACACCCAAGGGGGTAGCGCAATTGGTGAGCAACGAACTTGGTACAAGCTGTAAACTTAGACGTCCTAAGTTCAACTCCCACTAGGCACACCTTGGGCCACTCACACGAGGTGTTTAATGCTCTTTATTACTTTTAATAAAAGTTAAATGGTTCTCACTATATTATTACATACTTAATAATAGAGTTTTGAAAATGGATCTCAACTCTCCATCTCCTGAACATTAGTTGTTAGTAGACCTATCAAAATGGCCTACCCAAAAAACGAAAGGAAGAAAAAAAAAAAAAAAAGGCCTGATGGCCAACGGCTTACGGAAGTGGTAATTGTTGGCGAATGGGAAGCGGGCGAACCATAAACAATAGCTGTCGGCTTGGACTTTGGATGTACATTAGTGGTAGGAAATTCAAAATTCATAGTAGTTGACTTTTGAAAATATTTAAAATAGAAATTTTTTATTGACATTTATTAAATAAAATCCTATCATTTTATATATGAAGATGAAACAAATGCAAGAAAATGAAAGCTTTGAAAATGATGATCACTGTTTTAATAATCAGAATTGAATCAGTCAAATTAGCCAATTCGGATCAAACTTAGTTGTGATTGGTTTGATCAATCGAAATCAGGTTTTGATCAATACGATATCTCATTCTGATTTTCACAACCATGGACATGATCACATGATGAATGATATATTTTAAAATCTCTTTTTAACCTAATTTAACTAAGTTTTAAAAAAAGCAAAGATAACTGTAGAATATCATTCAAACAGTCCCTCTAAAATTATTGTAATTTGTATTAAAAAAAAAAAATTTGTTACGAGATAGTAGTTGAAATGAAAGCCAATTGATCTGTTCTTGATAAGTTGTGAACTGCTAATTTAAGTGGGAACCCCACATTTTAAATTATTTTTAGGATTAGGCTGGTATCATGGTACGGCCGTTAGTCAACCACTATCCTGGTCGATTTGCAGCCTCCAATATTCTCTTTGGAGAATATATATATATATATATATATATTTTTAAAATTTTAGAATTTAAAAGATGGAAAGTGTTTCTTATGGGAGCTGAAAAAATGCAACATTAAAAATGATGTAGAAAGTAATAGAAAAACAAAAACGAGCAATGCACACAAATTTACGAGATTCGACAAGATTGTTTACGTTCTTGATGAGATGATATACTGCTTCACTCTTAATGGAGAATAGGATCACAGCGCTTATCCTCACACTTCTTAGAATTTCTTACAAAGAATGTAAACCTCGCTACGAATATATAACAGAAAAACCTAATACCAGAAAGTACAAAATTGCCCTTAATAAATGAGTTCAAAAAAAAAAATATGTGGCCTCCTACCCCTTGAACTCCCACAACCCACTTATCGGCAAGCGGGACCGTCGATCTATTAGGGGGTCTCCACCAATACTCTGTGGATTAAATTGCGATAGAATACAAGACATCCTACACCAATAAGGAGATGATTCTGTGCATAAATGATCAATGAGAGCACAGATAGAAGCATCAATAAAGGTAATATTTCCACCTTTCATAGGGAGCAGGGTGATCGATCATTTGCCGCCACACTCCCCCTGAGATATCTTTTTCCTATGAAAGATTAACATATCAAAGCTTATTTTCTCCCCCAAAACTTCTTCCTCCCAAAAAATAAAAATTCAAAACCTTAGATTCTTGGGTTTTCTAATCCAGCTAATTTGCAATGGATTATTCTTAAGTTTTAAGTAGTCTACAAACAAAGGTCATGATCTTATAACTAAAACAATCGGAACCTAATTGAATTTGAGTTTGAAATTTAACAAATGGCACGTCCAAATCATTTACTATCTATCCAACGGAAGAACCACATTATTTTACCATGTGGCAGAAATAGATACGCCATCAAGATAAGCATATCTATATATATATATATATATAAGGACATCCATGTGGGATATAAAATTTATTAATTTGCGGCCATATCTCTTATTGAGAGAAGGCTTTTGGAAGTTCAAAAGAACACTTTGAACTTTCTATCTAAGGACACAATGTGGGAATTGTTAATTATTTACTTATCCTTTAAGAAAGGGGCATAATCCCAATTAGATTATTTAAGCCAGTGTCTCTGAGCCACGTACAGAATTGTTTATGCCTAAAAGACAGACTAGGAGTAACATGGATAGAAATATTAAATTATCATCTTTGCTTTCGTTACCATTATGCTAATTGTGGTTATGATGATATGATCAAATATTTCATACTTTTATAAGATTAAAACATAATTCTATTTTTAATAGCAATTTAGACTAAACAATGAGGTTAGATTAATGGTCAATTTCGCACCCTAAAAGGGTATACTCTTTTTTGGTAAACATACTTTTCAAAACCAGCTTTTGAGAATGAGAAATTTTTTGTTATTGTATAATTTCTTTTTAAAATTAATTAGACTGACTCGATTAACAAAGAGAGAGTTTTACCTTAACCTCAAGTTGATTATGATCAAAGACAAAAGGAAATAATATTTGGGTCGCTCCTCTATGAACCGTGTAGGATGCAAGGATATAGTTCTTGGGTATTGGATCCTAAATCGGCCGTATCAATTTGGATTGGTCAATTTTACCTTTGTTATTATTATTATTATTATTTTTTTAATGTATTTATATATTTAATTTTTTTTATGATTTTACATTTTAGCCATGTTCAGATTTCGATATCTGATCCCAGATTGGCCAAGTATTGACATTGGTCTCAGCCCATATCAATACTAGACGGCCAATACGGTAGATCCAATACCTAAAACCATAGTTGGATGAAAGACTAAGACTATGTTTGATATGCATTTTAAGAAATCATATCCAACACATTCTTATTTTGTTTGCTAAAGATCAACAAAAGAATATCATTAAATCATAAATAAGAATTTACAGAGGGCGCAAAAACACATTGATCTATTATTCCACCTTCGGTATAGTCATCAGTAGAATAATTACTCAATCACTAATGATAATTACATAAATTGGTATCGAGGTAATTTTCGGAAGTCTCAGTTCACATCTGAAAGAATAAAAGAAGGAATACTATTCCAATCTATGGATGACTTTGTGGCCGCCCCATGCTTTGTGAATTTGTGAGCAACTGAATTGACTTCTTTGTAGCAGTGAGAGATAACATAAGAGATGTTGTCTATATATCTCTCATGAAAAATTTACCTCTTATCAAAGCACCAACGGATTTTGTTGTTTCTAATGCAAGTAACCACTTCGTTAGAATCACATTCAATCTATAGTCTCTCCATCCCCAAATCCTGAGCAAGCTGTAAACCATGAAAGAATGTAGCAAACTCAGCCATGAAATTCGTCCCAACACCATCCTAATACAAGAAGCACTTCAAGGGCCTGCCATTGTCATCTCTAAAAATGCCACTCAGCTCCTGAGCTTCCTGTATTTCCAAGGGAGCAACCATAAATGCTCACTTACAGAAATTTGAAGGAGGGAAGGACCAAAATAGCTCCAAGAATTTCTTCTGAGGAGACTTCACCATGGTGGCTCGTAGCTTTTTTAGATAGCACCAATTCTGCCATAGAGTGAATCTTACTAGGTGCTAGAAAAGAGGAATCTTGAAGATCGCTCAAAATTGACTTCAACACACATAAGGGGGCGATGCTTGTCATCAAAATTTCTTATGTTTTTCTCCTCCCAAATACGCATAAGGATTAGAACATAGAAAGGAAGTAACAAATCCTTAATTACAGAGAACAGTAGCTGTCATTCTTTTCTACCAAGAAAAAAGATTCTCAATAGACGGGAAGTCAATCCACCTCTGATCAAAATAACCAAGAATCCTTGATCATAACTCAGATACATACTACAATCCAAAAAGAGATGATTAAATGATTCTTCTTTGTTTAAACAGAGTCTTGCATCTTGATGGAAATGGAATCAAACACTTATTTACTTTGTCATCAGGGGGGAGACCTTCATGAATAAGTCTCCAACTAAAAATTGCTAGTCTAGGAGTTGGCCTTTTAGCCAGGTTAAACAAGACCAGTTTTTCTTAGTATTTTTTACCCTAAAAAATTCCCAAGCTGAAAAACTGTAAACTTTATAGATTCAGTCAGAGAACACACCAATTTATCTGCAACAACAATGGAGAGAAAAGGAATTTCTAAAATATGATTGCAAATATCTTACATTTCATATGATGTTACCTTAGGTAGAGCCCACTTTCCATCCTCCATAAAATCTGAAACTAACTCCTCCATAGAGCCAATAATATGTAGAGTAGAGACCAATTCCTCATATATCCCCTTTTATCCCCTTTTGACCAATCCATCGGTCATACTAGAAGCTAAATTTTTATCCATCCCCAATTATCCAACAAGTATTGTTTGAAATAAACTCCCAAACTTGTAGTAAACCTAGTATGATAAAGGATGATAGAACATGAGCTTTTAAGGATCCCTTAGAATCAATAAACTTTCCTCATAAAAATTCAGTAAAAAAAAAAAGCTCTCTATTTTTATGTACCACAAAATTTAGCCAGAAGAGCTAAATTTACATCCTTAAGCTGATGAATACCTAATACACCTCCCTGTTTAGGTTTGCAAACAGAGTCTCATTTCAACACTACTGCTTTAGAAGTGCTAGCGTCTCTGCTCCATATAAAATTCATGAACCACTTTTCCATTGTTGCAATTGAAGAAGCAGGCCATAGATACACAGAACAATTGTGAATCGGTATACTCATGACAGTCTTTACCATGGTTTTAAGTATCTCCGATACCGATACGATACCCTTCGATACGTATCTTAAATTTAGCCGACCGATACGATACACATCGATACGATACATGAAATTTTTAAAATCCTTTCGTATCGATATATATCCTACAATACATACCGATATGTATCAATACACCACCAATACACATCGATACGATACGATATGCCTCGATACGACTATGAAAATTATAAAATTGAGGTAAAATGTACGTTTCGGTATGTATTGGTATGTATCGGTGAGTATCGATATGTATCGATCGGTACGTATCTATCAGTACATATCGGTATATATTGGCACGTATCGGTGAGTATCAATACGTATCGGTGAGTATCAATATGTATCGGTGAATATCAGTATATACCGATACAGTGCGCTATGGTCATATAATGGCCAAGATGGGTAATTTTTCAGAAAAACACGATTTTTTGAAGGGTTTTTGTTCCAAAGTTGTTGTTAGCCATATTTCTCTCTAACTAAAGTGGAAATCAAGGTTGGGACACAAGGATTTTACATTTATGAGACAACTACAAACCTTGAATTCTTAGTACGATACCCTCAATTTAGTGTTTATGCATAATACATGTTATCAATAGCTTTTTTTAACAAACTCTTTATGCAAAAATGTTTAAAAAAATGTTTCCTATCCATTTATGTGTGTATCTTTAGCGTATCTTAGTGTATCTCCGATACGAGACGATATTTTTCGATACGTATCTTAATTTTGGTCGATCGATACGATGATCGATACCGATACTTTAATCCTTGGTCTTTACCAGTCAATTCAACCATTCCTGCTTAAGAGAAAAGTTTCCCCTTCTAGGTGATGGCATATCTTTAAATTAGTCCATCAAAGGGAGGACTATATCTCTTTTAACACGCCTTTTTGATAAATCCACCCTTCAAAAGCAAGTTGGAAACTGACTTTCTGAGATATTTAGAGTTTTTTTTACTCTTGCGCCTCCTACGAATAGGGATAAAGCCTAGAAAAATTTTGCTTTTTTCTAGATTGATTTGCTTACCTGAGCACGCCTGATAGTCTCCTAAAAACCGTTTGAGTTTCTTAATACCCTCTTAAACCAGCATTCTTAAAGATCAAAAGATCATCTGCATATAGCAAGTGGAAAGGAGTAAATACACTTCTTGGACCTGGAATGCCTTTTACAACTCTTTTTTCTTTAAGATCTCTCAAGCCCCTGCAAAGCACTTCCTTAGCAATGATACCATAGGGATAGAGGATCACCCATAGTTAGCAAATTCGGATTCGGGAATTATTCGGACGGAGAATTATTCGGAATAATTCGGACGGAGAATTATTCGGAATAATTCGGACGATTAATTTAAGGATTCGGTCAAAAAAGCGGTCAAAAAATCTTATTGGGGTTTTTTTTTAAAAAAAAAATTGTTTTTTTATTTTTTTATTTTTTATTTTTGGTTTTTTTTTTAAATAATGTTTAAATGGACCGAATAATTCGGTTTAATTCGGATTCGGTCCGAATTATTCGCGATTTATATTCATTTTGGAAAAAGTCGAGAATTTTAAAGAATTTTATTTTAAATTCGGATTCGGTCCGAATTTTTGATAAAATTCGGAAAAATTCGGTTCGGCCGAATAATTCGCGAATTATTCGGCCGAATTGATAACTATGGGATCACCTTGACGAACTCCTTTTTCCACTCCGAAAAAGCCTACTGGACTGCCATTGATAAATGAGAAGAAAAGAGGATTTGTCTGATCCAGTTAATCCATATATGAGAAAATCCAAATCTGACCATAACATCAAATAAAAACCCCCAATCAAGCGTATCAAAGGCTTTATGAATATAAAGTTTCAACCCAATAAATCAACCAAAGCTTTTTGCTACCATCATATTAAGCATGTAAAAAATGTTTTTTATCAGTTTTATTCTGGATTTTATATCAGTTTTGGTTGTGTCAGCTCAATCAATCAACCATCCTGATCCAGTTTTGATTTCTATTGGTTTCACAAAATCCCAAATCAAAATTATAATAAGGGTTTTAGTTTAGACTGAATCACTTGGTTTTGGTCGGCCCAACTGGCTTGAGATGGAAATTGACTCCCCTACATGGAACCAAAAAAAGAAGGAAATTTGATTAAAAGCTACATAATTGTGAATTTTCCATGCAAGACTTACAGTACCATCATAATTCATAACCACCCGAAAACTCAAACAGGATAAGAGAATAGAGTAGAGGTGGTTGTTGGCACTTCGTCACATGATGTGTTCAATGTAATCACATGTGTTCAATGTAATGGAGGCACTTGGACGAAGTGAAGGTAGGGAAGGAAAGTGAATTTTTCAAATGTAATTAAAAAAAAAAATTGTAATCATTAGTCACATGGTTATGCCATTAATTTCAAATCATTTCAAGTTTAATTATTAAATTTCATCTTATTTTTGCGTCCAAATCCCTTGGACTTAAGCAGTGAAATGAAAATTACATTTACAAAGGTATCATTACTAAATATGATAAGAAATTTTTACAAAGTTTCCTTTTTAAATTTGAAAATTTCACTTCTTCAATCTCCCTTGGAATCAACTAGGAAATCATTATGTTTTGCTTCTATCACATATTCCTATTTGAATCTTTGGGTTCTGTTTGGTTTCAAATTGTAGAATCTGACTAAAATTGCATACCTCAGATCAAACCATATAAGCCATCATCTGTCAAACAAGAAAAGGAAAATAGTTTCTATGGGGACAGTATCGTGACTCCTATGCAATATGATTACTCTAGCACCTATAAAATACAAAATGACTTCTTTATTGATGCTTCTTTGTATGTTCTCACTAACCTTCGTCGTGCATGTACATGACACATTCCCCCATACAAAAAAACTTTCCCAACAAGGAATAACCCTTTTTTCTTTTGGTAAAAAACAAGGAATAACCCTTTCCCACAATGAGTTAGGTTAATTTCTACATCCCTACATCATGCGAAGATTAGTTACAGAACAAACGGACAACATGTAATATATAGTGGGGCCATGCATCTATGGGACCCATGTACAATCCTTATTGAAGAGACAGAATTATTGTCTCACCCACCATTTATTGAATAATAACCACAAAGTTATCGTAGAGGATACGAAGAGGTGCATGGAGGATACAGAGTCGGGGAGAGGAACACAGAGGGGACCTCAATGTTGGATTTTGCGGTGGTATATGACATCTGCATTACAAACAAAGTACATTTAGTTACTTATAAGAGTGGATTGCACACAAACCAGATTGATTTCTTTATGCCTAAAAGACCCAACAAAATGCTTTGTAAAGATTATAAGGTTATTCTGGGAGAGAATCTAATGACACAACATAGACTGCTGGTCATGGACATGCAGTTTAGTATGAGGCAACACAAGAAGGCGATACATTTATATCCAAAAATAAATTAGAGACAACTACATGGAGTCCCTCTAAAATCCTTTACAGATAAAATGATAGAATGAGGCCCATGGGACTACATGGGAAATACTAATGAAATATGGATTGCAATGACGGATAGCATAAAGGAAGTGGCTAAAGGGGTCCTAGAAATGACTAAGGACGGGTGGTGTACCCCTAGAGATACCTGGTGGTGGAATAACGAGGTCCAGACCGCTATTAAAATAAAAAATGAATGTTTTAAGAATTGACAAAAAACTAACGAAATTGAGGATATAATAAGATACCACACAACTGAGAATGAGGCTAAGAGGATTGTGAGGAAAACTAGAGCAAAGAAATATGATGACCTATACGAGAACCTTAATACAAGGGAGAGAGAAAAAGAGATCTATAAGATAGCTAAAATAAGAGAAAGATTGAGCAGAAACTTGGACCAAGTTAGATGCATCAAAAGCGAGGAAGGTAGAGTGCTGATACGAAATGATGACATTATAAAGAGATGGGGTGATTACTTTTGTAACCTACTTAATAGAGGTACTGTGACGGAGAGGGTGAACCCAGCTGTAGAGGGGGGTAGACATGACACCGATTGAACTTTAGAAGAGCTTAACAGACATTTACCATAAGTTGACGAAACCGAGGTTAGCGAGGCCATGCAAAGGATGAATAATGGGCGAACAACGGGTCTGGATGAGATCCCAATTGAAATTTGGAAGAGCTTGGGAGGACGTGGAGTGGCTTGGTTGACCAAGCTATTTAACAAGATCCTGAGTACAAAGTCTATGCCGAATGAGTGGAGGAGAAGCATTGTGGTTCCAATTTATAAGAACAAAGGGGACGTCTAAGACTACAATAAATATAGGAGTATAAAACATATGAGCCACACCATGAAGCTATGGAAAAAAGTTATTAAAGCCCACCTAAGAAAGAAAACCAATGTATCGGAGAACCAATTTGGTTTTATGCCAGGGAAATCAACAACAGAAATCATTTATCTCCTAAGGAGGCTTATGAAAGTTTTTAGAGCCCACAAAAAGGATCTACATATGGTCTTTATTGATCTAGAGAAAGTATACGATAGAGTCCTAAGAGAACTAATTTGGCATGTCCTTAGGAAGAGGGGTCACATTAACTATGTGGATATAATTAAAGACATGTACGAGGGAGCGGTGACGAGTGTGAAAATGAGAGACGGACAATGTAACGAATTTTCGATCACAATTGGGTTACATCAAGGATCTACTCTAAGCCCCTATCTGTTTGCACTCATTTTGGATAACCTAACCAGGCACATCCAAGACTCAGTCCAGTGGAGTATGCTATTTGCGGATGATATTGTGCTGATAAATGACACTGTGGATGTGATTAATACTATACTGGAGTTATGGAGATCAAACTTGGAATCAAGAGGTTTTAGGTTAAGCAGAATGAAGACAGAATATATGATGTGCCCCTTCAGTCAATCTAGAAGAGGGGAGGGAGTAGTGAAGCTTGGGGAACAAGAACTACCTCAGAGGGACTGTTTTAAAAACTTAGGGTCTATCATCGACAAAGAGGTGGATATATAGGATGATATTGTTCATAGGATTAAAGTGAGGTAGATGAAGTGGAGAGGAGCGTCGGGAGTATTATATGACAAAGGAATACCTATTAAACTCAAGAAAAAATTTTGCAGGACAATTATACGACCAGCTGTGATGTATGAAGCAGAATGTTGGGCAGCCAAGAAGAGTAATGTGAACAAATTGAGTGTAGCTGAAATGAGAATGTTGAGAGGTATGTGCTGGAAGACCAAGATCTATAGGTTAAGAAATGAGAATATTAGATATGAAGTGAGAGTCGCAGCAATCCATGACAAACTCCGCGAGAGCCGATTGAGGTAGTATGACCATGTTCAACGGAGACCTATGGAGACCCTAGTACGGAAGAGTGACTAGATTTATTAGGAAGGCATTAGAAAAAGTAAGGGCAGACCTAAAATGACTATTAACGAGGTGGTCTAAAAAGATATGCAAAATGTAGGACTCGACCCTAGTATGACTTCAGATAGAGTTGTATGGAGGATAAGAACCCACGTTGCTGACCCCCTATAAAGGATGTTTCTATGATGTGTATCTATATTCTACGATACCCCCCTAAACTTATCCCCATATTGTCTCCTTTTAACTTATCTTCTATGTTTCTTTACTTTCTTACAACATTGGATCCATGTAGCCGACCCCATTCAGTTGGGATAAGGTTATGTTTGTTGTTAAACCACAAAGTACCCAAGAAACCTCTCCAAAGATTCTGGACTTTAACCAATCAAATCCTTAACAAAAGAACCCCTGAACAAACATGGTCATGGATCGGATCGGATCGGTAACAGCCTTATCCGATTGCGAGACCGATTCCGATATCTTAACCCTGCTTCCATGCTTGGAAATTATTCATACCAACTAGAGAAGTCAGCAAACGAGAAAGAAAAGACAGCCTTCATCTTCCAACCGTACTCCCAGTCTTCCTCTATAAGAAGGGGATTTCCAAGGCGGAAGTTCTACAGAAATCATAACCTCTCTTTCTCTGACCTTCTTCACCTCTCTTCCAATGGCAGCAGCCCTGACCTGCTCGGTTACCGAGCTTGGCCAACTCCTCACCGGAGCCACCAACTCAACCGCCGCGGCCAACTACATCTGCAGCCTATTCGATGAAGTACAAAACAAATTCACAGACGCAACCTATGCAATCGACAACACTTACCTCCTCTTCTCCTCTTACCTCGTCTTCGCTATGCAACTCGGCTTTGCCATGCTCTGTGCAGGTTCCGTCCGTGCTAAGAACACCATGAACATTATGCTCACCAACGTCCTCGACGCCGCCGCCGGTGGTCTCTTCTACTACCTCTTTGGTTACGCCTTCGCCTTCGGTGAACCTTCCAACGGTTTCATCGGTCGTCACTTCTTTGGCATGAAATCCTTCCCCGTCCAAGGGAATGATTACAGTCACTTCATGTATCAATGGGCTTTTGCCATCGCCGCTGCAGGGATCACCAGTGGTTCAATAGCAGAGCGAACCCAATTCGTCGCTTACCTCATCTACTCCTCCTTCTTGACCGGCTTCGTCTACCCGGTCGTTTCTCACTGGTTTTGGTCCACCGATGGTTGGGCTAGTGCTTTCAAGACGAGTGACCTTTTGTTCGGTTCTGGAGTCATTGACTTCGCCGGCTCCGGCGTGGTTCATTTGGTCGGAGGTGTAGCAGGTCTGTGGGGAGCACTCATAGAAGGCCCACGTATTGGCCGGTTCGACCACTCCGGCCGATCTGTTACTTTGCGAGGTCACAGTGCTTCCTTGGTTGTTTTGGGTACCTTCCTGCTTTGGTTCGGCTGGTACGGGTTCAACCCCGGTTCGTTTCTGCAAATCCTTAAGCCTTACCACACCGGAAGCTATTACGGTCAATGGAGCGCTGTGGGTAGAACGGCTGTGACGACGACCTTGGCGGGTTGTACGGCTGCGCTTACTACTTTGTTTGGGAAACGATTGATGTCGGGTCACTGGAATGTCACAGATGTCTGTAATGGGCTTTTGGGTGGGTTTGCAGCGATCACCGCCGGTTGTGCTGTGGTGGAACCGTGGGCGGCGATCATTTGTGGGTTCGTGGCTTCTTGGGTTTTGATTGGTTTTAATAAGCTTGCAGAGAAGTTTAAGTATGATGATCCACTTGAGGCTGCCCAGCTTCATGGAGGGTGTGGTGCTTGGGGGATCATATTTACTGCTCTGTTTGCAAGGAAAGCTTATGTTAATGAGGTATATGCAGATGGGAGGCCTTATGGGTTGTTCATGGGTGGTGGTGGGAAGCTTTTGGCTGCTCACATTATTCAGATTCTAGTGATTGTTGGGTGGGTGAGTGCCACAATGGGTCCTCTGTTTTATGGACTCAAACGGTTGAAGCTGTTAAGGATTTCTGCGAAGGATGAGATGGCCGGAATGGATCTGACCCGGCACGGTGGCTTCGCTTACGCATATCACGATGGTGATGATCCGTCGATGAAGCATGGGATGATGATGCATAAAGTGGAACCGACCAACAACAATGGGTCGTCACCTGCATCTGTATGATCGACAAAGCATTTAGGTCTTTTTGTTTTCATTTCAATCAATTTTTCATCTGTTTTGACTGGAGGTAAGGGAGAAACTGAATGATATAAGGATTTGGCTGTCTACTCTTGACTCTATTGTGAGAAATGATTATACATTGCTACCCCCTAACTTCTTTGGATTTCTCTGGTTTTCAGAGGAGCTTTTATTAAAGAGCGGGGAACTGTAATATACGGTTGGAAGTTTGCAGATGCTAATATGCTCTTTCATCTTTTTGTAAGATTCTCTCTTTTTTTTCTACTTTTCTCTGTGAGATAATTTGCCCTTGAAGTGATGCAGTTATTCCTTCTTTTGATCTGTTCAATACTATATGTGATCTCCTCAGATTCTACTGGTCTCTGGGTTGGGGCCTTGGGCTCATCTAAGATGTAAACTGGACTCAAATTGACGATACTAATCAATAAAAATTTAGTCTGCGCGTGTTCACATCAAATATGGTTCATACGGTTCTAATCCAATACAGTTCATAGAGTTTCAACAATTTGAGCTAATCCCAATTTATTATAAAGAATTGATTCAAACTCTCTATATGGAATCAATTTACAATGTATCCTATCTCAATTGACTATCAGAAGGAATAAATTCAGAAGAGAACTAATTCAAGCATTATACAACTGGGGGAAAAGGAAACTTTTCCTTAAAAGAGATTGAATATGTGGAACAGCAACTTCAGCAGGAATCTGATTGAAAGGTGAACCTGGAAGGTATTCTGCAAGAGATTTTGAAAGCTTACATTTAGTCTTAGAAATTGAGCTCTGTATCACAATGGCCAACCTAGTAATGATGTGATGTATCCCTGTCGTCCCAAAAAACTAATACAAACTAACCAAACTTTCCAAAATCCTGTATATTTCCTCTGTCCCAGGATGCATCTTATCAGCAGAGTAAAATTGATGGACTTGGTTATCAATCTCAATCCAGCTGCATCCTGGCGTTTTTGTTACTCCCTTCTCTTGCAACATCTTCTTCACTTTCCTCATCTCTTCCCAATTCCCTGCCTCACCATAAATATTGGCCAACATTACATAACCTGCATTATGTGGATCAATGTCAATCAATTTTTGTATTGAAAATTTAGCCAAATCCATGCAACCATGAATCTTACAACCATTAAGCAAAGAACCCCAAACAACTTCATCAGGTTCAATACCCATCCTTCTGATAACTTCCATGGCTTCAGTGAAGCAACCAGCTCGACCAAGAAGGTCTATCAGACATCCATAGTGCTCAATTTGAGGCTCAATTCCATAATCCTGACTCATGGAAGTGAAATAATTACAACCTTGCTCCACCAATCCACCATGAGCACAAGCATTCAACAAACCAACAAAGGTGATGCCATCTGGGTGCACTACACCTTCACACCCAATCATCTCCTCAAACACAGCAATTGCACTTTCACTTTGCCCATGGAGTGCAAGGGAATTGATCATGGAATTCCAAGAAGTCAAGCTTCTTTCTGATGTCTCATAAAAAACCTTTCTTGCTTCCTTTAAACTCCCACATTTACCATACATATCCACAAGACCATTTGAGACAAACGAATTGGGACCAAGGCTGTTCCTATAGATGTATCCATGGATCCATTTACCTAGCTGAAGCATGCCCAAATGACCACAAGCCGACAGTGCGCATACAACAGTAATTTGATTCGGCCTCTTGTCCCAACCTGCAAGAACAACCATTCTTCTTAAGAGAGAAATAGCCTCTGTAAACAGACCATTCTGGGTGCACCCAGCTATGACAGCATTCCAAGATGGAACATCTCTCTCGGGCATATCTTCAAAAAGCAAAATAGCGTTTCCAATCTGTCCAAGCCGTGCATACCCCGAAATCATAGCCGTCCAAGACACGACATTTCTCTCACCCATTTCGTCGAACAACTGCCGCGCGGCTACAAGGTCCAAGCATAACCTCGAATAAGTATCAAGCAGGGCAGTTTTCAAAATTGGGTACCCACCAAAACCCGATCTCAAAATCTGGGTATGTATTGTTTTAGTCCCCTGTGTTTCAGAGATCACCGAAGAAGATTTTAATACTTGGGGAAAGATGAAATGATTGGGCTTAGAACGACCACGACGGATCATAGTCCGGTACAAGAGAAGGGCCGACCTGTGATCGGGCTTGGACGTATAGGCCGTAATCATGGCCGTATAGAGGTAGATATTGGGGGAATGGAGGTGATCGAAGATGAAACGAGCATAGTCGAGGTTGGCAATGGTGAGAGTGCATAAGCGAACAAGCTTGAAAGCATAAAATGGAGTCTGGCCATGGCCGAGGGATAGAAGGAAGGCCTGGAGCTGCTTGAGATGATTGAGATGATTGCATTTGTCCAACAGATACAACACATACTTGTTTAGGTTTCGTTCGCAGGGAACTTCAGGACTCGCAGAGGGCATGATACGTTGGTTCACTTTTCCCGCCAGGTTTTCCCATTTCTGCTAAAGGTAATTTCTACACGGGGGTGGTTGATTTCCTTAACCCGAAGTTGATGATTGGATATATCGTGTATAAGCCACGTGCAATAAAAATATTGGTGCAAAATTTTCTATCCGAATCTGCCCGGCATAGTGGCATGCAATGACCACTATACCCCTCTGGGCAGGGTGCCCATCTACCTGGGCATAAGGATCGGGACTGAAAACACTTATCCCAAAAAAAATGTTGGCTTGTCTAGTTATTCTCCCCCCTTAGGAAGGGAAGAACCTCCCTGGCCTCGCGGCCCAAGCACTCAGATGCAAAAGGGGTGAAAGAATGGCTCAATACCTGTGATATTGGAAAAAAAAAGCCCACCCTCTTGATGCATCTGTGAGGGGGTGTAATGATGGCTCCATATTTGTGAAAAAAAAAAAAAATCCATCCATCCTTGGGTTGTCTAGATGGTTAGGATGAATTAGGGATTATGTGAATAGATGTACGGTCCCAAGTTCGATTCCCTAGATGGTTAGGTGTGTGTAAGCTAGTCCAGACACCTTGGTTTAAAAAAAAAATAGAAAAAAAACCTATTACAGTTATGTTAGTGGGAGAAATACGTGCTATTACATGGTGTAGTAGTTCGATCATCTTAAAAACCCAATTACAACTTGTTGTCCAATAAGGGTGCCTCAATACGTCAATAATGTTTCAACTTTCCAACATGTTCTTTGTCATTCCAAG